>NC_053027.1:47444841-47698858 GCF_003073215.2 Triticum urartu | reverse complement strand
GCATACTAGTGACACTCTGTTTGGTTATGTATTCACACATGTATTATGCTTCCGGTTAATACAATTCTAGCATGAATAATAAACATTTATCATGATATAAGGAAATAAATAATAACTTTATTATTGCCTCTAGGGCATATTTCCTTCAGTCTCCCACTTGCACTAGAGTCAATAATCTAGATTACACAGTAATGATTATAACACCCATGGAGTCTTGGTGCTGATCATGGTTTGCCCGAGGAAGAGGCTTAGTCAACGGGTCTGAAACATTCGGATCCATATGTATCTTGCAAATTTCTATGTCTCCCACCTGGACTAGATCCCGGATGGAATTGATGCATCTCTTGATGTGCCTAGGCAAGTGCACAAGTATTGTCACAAAAGATTTTCATTGGACCCGATGCACTAGGTATGACACCTAGATCGGATATGATCTCCTTCATCCAGACTCCTTCATTTGCTGCTTCCGAAGCAGCTATGTACTCCGCTTCACACGTAGATCCCGCTGATGTCTACTACACAACCTTCTTCTTGTAGATGTTGTTGGGCCTCCAAGTGCAGAGGTTTGTCGGATAGTAGCAAATTTCCCTCAAGTGGATGACCTAAGGATTATCAATCCGTAGGAGACGTAGGATCAAGATGGTGTCTCTCAAGCAACCCTGCAACCAAATAACAAAGAGTCTCTTGTGTCCCCAACACACCCAATACAATGGTAAATTGTATAGGTGCACTAGTTCGGCGAAAAGATGGTGATACAAATGCAATATGGATAGTAGATAATAGTTTTTGTAATCTGAAATTATAAAAACAGCAAGGTAACTAATGATAAAAGTGAGCATAAACGGTATTGCAATGAGTTGAAACAAGGCCTAGGGTTCATACTTTCACTAGTGCAAGTCCTCTCAACAATAATAACATAATTGGATCACATAACTATCCCTCAACATGCAACAAAGAGTCACTCCAAAGCTACTAATAGCGGAGAACAAACGAGGAGATTATGGTAGGGTACGAAACCACCTCAAAGTTATTCTTTCCAATCAATCTGTTGGGCTATTCCTATAAGTGTCACAAACAACCCTAGAGTTCGTACTAGAATAACACCTTAAGACACAAATCAACCAAAACCCTAATGTCACCTAGATACTCCAATGTCACCTCAAGTATCCGTGGGTATGATTATACGATATGCATCACACAATCACAGATTCATCTATTCAACCAACACATAGAACCTCAAAGAGTGCCCCAAAGTTTCTACCAGAGAATCACGATGAAAACATGTGCCAACCCCTATGGATAGGTTCATGGGCGGAACCCGCAAGTTGATCACCAAAACATACATAAAGTGAATCACGTGATATCCCATCGTCACCACAGATACGCACGGCAAGACATACATCAAGTGTTCTCAAATCTTTAAAGACTCTATCCAATAAGATAACTTTAGAGGGGAAACTCAATGCATTATAAGAGAGTTGAGGGGGAGGAGAAACATAAGGTCCAACTATAATAGCAAAGTTCGCGATACATCAAGATCATTCCAAATCAAGAACACGAGAGAGAGAGAGAGAGATCAAACACATAGCTACTGGTACATACCCTCAGCCCTGAGGGAGAATTACTCCCTCCTTGTCATGGAGAGCACCGGGATGATGAAGATAGCCACCGGAGAGGGATTCCCCCCTCCGGCAGGGCGCCCGAACGGGTCTAGATTGGCTTTCGGTGGCTACGGAGGCTTCTGCCGGCGGAACTTCCGATCTATTGTGCTCTCGGATGTTTTTAGGGTATATGGAGATATATAGGCGGAAGAAGTACGTCAGGGGAGCCACGAGGGGCCCACGAGGGTGGAGGGCGCGCCCAAGGGGGTGGGCGCACCCCCCTGCCTCGTGGCTTCCTCGTTGATCCCCTGACGTGCACTCCAAGTCTTTTGGGTTTCTTCTGGTCCAAAAGTAAGTTCCATGAAGTTTCAGGTCAATTGGACTCCGTTTGATTTTCCTTTTCTGCGATAATCTAAAACAAGGAAACAACAGAAACTGGCACTAGGCTCTGGGTTAATAGGTTAGTCCCAAAAGTCATATAAAATAGCATATAAATGCGTATAAAGCATCCAAGGTTGATAATATAATAGCATGGAACAATCTAAAATTATAGATACGTTGGAGACGTATCAGCATCCCCAAGCTTAATTTCTGCTCGTCCTCGAGTAGGTAAATGATAAAAACAGAATTTTTGATGTGGAATGCTACCTAACATATTCATCATGTATTTCACTTTATTGTAGCAAGAATATTCAGATCCATAAGATTCAAGACAAAAGTTTAATATTGACATAAAATTAATAATAGTTCAATCATACTAACAAAGCAATCATGTCTTCTCAAAATAACATGGCCAAAGAAAGCTATCCCTACAAAATCATATAGTCTGGCTATGCTCCATATTCACCACACAAGATATTTAAATCATGCACAACCCCGATGACAAGCCAAGCAATTGTTTCATACTTTTGATGTTCTCAAACCTTTTCAATCTTCACGCAATACATGAGTGTGAGCCATGGACATAACACTATAGGTGGAATAGAATGGTGGTTGTGGAGAAGACAAAAAGGAGAAGATAGTCTCACATCAACTAGGCGTATCAACGGGCTATGGAGATACCCATTAATAGATATCAATGTGAGTAAGTAGGGATTGCCATGCAACAGATGCACTAGAGCTATAAATGTATGAAATCTCAATAAAAGAAACTAGTGGGTGTGCATCCAACTCGCTTGCTCACGAAGACCTAGGGCATTTTGAGGAAGCCCATCATTGGAATATACAAGACAAGGTCTATAATGAAAATTTCCCACTAGTATATGAAAGTGACAAAACAAGATACTCTCTATCATGAAGATCATGGTGCTACTTTGAAACACAAGTGTGTTAAAAGGATAGTAGCATTGCCCCTTCTCTCTTTTTCTCTCTTTTTTTATTTTTTTATTTGGGCCTTCTCTCCTTTTTATGGCCTCTTTTCTCTTTTTTTTTTTGGGCTTCTTTTGCCTCTTTTATTTATTTATTTTCGTCCGGATTCTCATCCCGACTTGTGGGGGAATCATAGTCTCCATCATCCTTTCCTCAATGGGACAATGCTCTAATAATGATGATCATCACACTTTTATTTTCTTACAACTCGATACTTAGGACTCGATACTTAGGACAAGATATGACTCTATATGAATGCCTCTGGCGGTGTACCGGGATGTGCAATGATGCATGAGTGATATGTATGAAAGAATTATGAACGGTGGCTTTGCCACAAATACAATGTCAACTACATGATCATGCAAAGCAATATATCTCGGAATGGCTATGGAAATGCCATAATAGGTAGCTATGGTTGCTGTTTTGAGGAAGGTATATGGTGGGTTTATGGTACAGGCGAAAGTTGCGCGGTACTAGAGAGGCTAGCAATGATGGAAGGATGAGAGTGCGTATAATCCATGGACTCAACATTAGCCATAAAGAACTCACATACTTATTGCAAAAATCTATTAGTTATCGAAACAAAGTACTACGCGCATGCTCCTAGGGGGATATATTGGTAGGAAAAGACCATCGCTCATCCCCGACCGCCACTCATAAGGAAGACAATCAATAAATAAATCATGCTCCGACTTCGTCACATAACGGTTCACCATACAAGCATGCTACGGGAATCACAAACTTTAACACAAGTATTTCTCAAACTCACAACTACTCAACTAGCATGACTCTAATATTACCATCCTCATATCTCAAAACAATCATCAAGTATCAAACTTCTCATAGTATTCAATGCACTTTATATGAAAGTTTTTATTATATCCCTCTTGGATGCCCATCATACTAGGAATAGTTTCATAACCAAAGCAAACTACCATGATGTTCTAAAGGACTCTCAAAATAATATATGTAAATCATGAGAGTTCATCTATTTCTATAAAATAAAACCACCCCCGTTCTCTAAAAAGATATAAGTGAAGCACTAGAGCAAACGACAAACTACTCCGAAAGATATAAGTGATGATCAATGAGTAGTCGAATAATTATGCAACTATGTGAAGACTCTCTAACATTTAATAATTTCAGATATTGGTATTTTATTTAAACAGCAAGCGAAACAAAATAAAATGAAATGACGCTCCAAGCAAAACACATATCATGTGGCGAATAAAAATATAGCTACAAGTAAAGTTACCGATGAACGAAGACGAAAGAGGGGATGCCTTCCGGGGCATCCCCAAGCTTAGGATTTTTGGTGTCCTTGGATATTACCTTGGGGTGCCTTGGGCATCCCCAAGCTTAGGCTCTTGCCACTCCTTATTCCATAGTCCATCGAATCTTTACCCAAAACTTGAAACTTCACAACACAAAACTTAACAGAAAACTCGTAAGCTCCGTTAGCGAAAGAAAACAAAACACCACTTCAAGGTACTGTAATGAACTCATTGTTTATTTATATTGGTGTTAAACCTACTATATTGCAACTTCTCTATGGTTTATAAACTCTTTTACTAGCCATAGATTCAACAAAATAAGTAAACAACACATGAAAAACAGAATCTGTCAAAAACAGAACAGTCTGTAGTAATCTGTAACTAACGCAAACTTCTCGAACCTCAAAAATTCTAAAATAAATTGATGGACGTGAGGAATTTATCTATTAATCATCTGCAAAAAGAATTAACTAAATATCACTCTCCAATAAAAAATGGCAGCAAATCTCGTGAGCGCTAAAGTTTCTGTTTTTTACAGCATGATCAACAAGACTTTCCCCAAGTCTTCCTAACGGTTCTACTTGGCACAAACACTAACTAAAACATAAAAACTCAATCATAACAGAGGATATATAATTTATTTATTACTAAACAGGATCAAAAAGCATGGAACAAAAATAAAGTTGGGTTTCCTCCCAACAAATGCTATCGTTTAACCCCCCTAGCTAGGCATGATGATTTCAATGATGCTCACATAAAAGATAAGAATTGTAACATAAAGAGAGCATCATGAAGAATATGACTAGAAAAATTTAAGTCTAACCCACTTCCTATGCATAGGGATTTTGTGAGCAAACAACTTGTGGGAACAAGAATCAAGTTGCATAGGAAGGTAAAGCAAGCAACACTTCAAGATTTTCAACATGTAGAGAGGAAACTTGATATATTGCAACTCCTACAAGCATATATTCCTCCCTCATAATAATTTTCAGTAGCATCATGAATGAATTCAAAAATATAACCAGCACCTAAAGCATTCTTTTCATGATCTAGCATAAAATTTTATTACTCTCCACATAAGCAAAATTCTTCTCATTCGGAATAGTGGGAGTATCATACGAAACTCGAATACTATAAATTGTTTCCACATTAAAAGAGTAATGTTCAGAAAAAGGGTAATCATAATCATGACAAGTTTTATAAATATAATCATCACTACTTTGTATAGCATAAGTGTCATCGCAATAGTCATCATAAATAGGAGGCATGCTATCATCATTATAAATTTGCATATCAAAACTTGGGAGACTAAAAATATCATCTTCATTAAAGGTAGCATCCCCAAGCTTGGGACAAACATTAATTGCAGCAAATATATTCTCAAAAACATCATCTTCATCAAACATAGCATCCCCAAGCTTGGGCCTTTTCGTATTATAAGCATAATCACTCTCATCATTAATAGTATGGATAGCACCAATAGTATAGCAATTATCATATTCTTCCAAGCAAGTGCCAAAAAGATTTTCAAGATCATAAGAAGTATCATTATCTTCCACAATTATATTTTCATGAGGCACAATAGTAATAGGAGCAGCATTATTTGGGAGAGATATCTTTTTACCTCTCTCCCTTTTTCTTTTCTTCTTCTTCACCACATCATGTGTGGGTTCAATCCTCTTTTTGGAGCTCCTTATTAATGAGATTGGTTGAATAGGAGGCTCCTCCTCGTTACCTAATTCATCATAAGAAATAATAGGAGGATATTGGGAAGTCTCTTCCCTTTCATTAGTGTTCTCTTCATCTTCTATTTGATTTCTTTTCTTTATGTAATTGGCAATATAAGGATTTTCAATGCAATTTACCGCACAATACATATAAATTTCCTCTAGATCAAAGCCAAGAAGTTTGTAATGGGCAAATTTTGGAATATCTCCAGTTATATGTTTATTTCTTCGCAACCCATAAGCAAGCTAAGTTCATTATAATGTGCAAGGGAAATCAACTCATCACAATTTTTGGACACGATTAGATCATGAAACAATTTGCATCGGATGGTTAAATGACCACGTTCATTGCAAAGCTCACAAGTATGGCCAAGAAAATTTAAATTTTCAACACAATCATCTAGCCTTTCTTGCAACAATTTAGTTTCTAAATACTTATGCCTCTTGCAATATCTATCTTCCCTATTTGGTGTGTACTTACAAACCCAATGCACTCCACAAAAATTGACATGTTTATAGGAGACATTTTCATCATAACTAGTGCAATCATCATTAGTACCATGGATATTCAAG
Organism: Triticum urartu; assembly: GCF_003073215.2. NCBI lineage: Eukaryota > Viridiplantae > Streptophyta > Magnoliopsida > Poales > Poaceae > Triticum > Triticum urartu. The sequence goes on along the minus strand of NC_053027.1, from coordinate 47,692,315 downwards.
GAGTTCATACTAACAACATTGCAATCATGCTCATCATTCAAAGATTTAGTGCCAAACATTTTAATGCATTCTTTTTCTAACACTTTGGCACAATTTTCCTTTCCATCATACTTACGAAAGATATTAAAAAGATGAAGCATATGAGGCAAACTCAATTCCATATTTTTTGTAGTTTTCTTTTATAAACTAAACTAGTGCTAAAACAAGAAACAAAAAGATTCGACTGCAAGATCTAAAGATATACCTTCAAGCGCTAACCTCCCCGGCAACGACGCTAGAAAGAGCGTGATGTCTACTACACAACCTTCTTCTTGTAGACATTGTTGGGCCTCCAAGTGCAGCGGCTTGTAGGACAGTAGCAAATTTCCCTCAAGTGGATGACCTAAGGTTTATCAATCCATAGGAGGCGTAGGATGAAGATGGTCTCTCTCAAGAAACCCTGCAACCAAATAACAAAGAGTCTCTTGTGTCCCCAACACACCCAATACAATGGTAAATTGTATAGGTGCACTAGTTCGGCGAAGAGATGGTGATACAAGTGCAATATGGATAGTAGATAATAGTTTTTGTAATCTGAAATTGTAAACCAGCAAGGTAACTAATGATAAAAGTGAGCGTAAACGGTATTGCAATGTGTTGAAACAAGGCCTAGGGTTCATACTTTCACTAGTACAAGTCCTCTCAACAATAATAACATAACTGGATCACAGAACTATCCCTCAACATGCAACAAAGAGTCACTCCAAATCTACTAATAGCGGAGAACAAACGAGGAGATTATGGTAGGGTACGAAACCACCTCAAAGTTATTCTTTCCAATCAATCCGTTGGGCTATTCCTATAAGTGTCACAAACAACCCTAGAGTTCGTACTAGAATAACACCTTAAGACACAAATCAACCAAAACCCTAATGTCACCTAGATACTCCAATGTCACCTCAAGTATCCGTGGGTATGATTATATGATATGCATCTCACAATCTCAGATTCATCTATTCAACCAACACATAGAACCTCAAAGAGTGCCCCAAAGTTTCTACCGGAGAATCACGATGAAAATGTGTGCCAACCCCTATGCATAGGTTTATGGGCAGAACCCGCAAGTTGATCACCAAAACATACATCAAGTGAATCACGTGATATCCCATTGTCACCACAGATACGCACGGCAAGACATACATCAAGTGTTCTCAAATCTTTAAAGACTCAATCTGATAAGATAACTTCAAAGGGGAAACTCAATGCATTACAAGAGAGTAGAGGGGGAGGAGAAACATAAGATCCAACTATAATAGCAAAGCTCGCGATACATCAAGATCGTGCCAAATCAAGAATACGAGAGAGAGAGAGATCAAACACATAGCTACTGGTACATACCCTCAGCCCCGAGGGAGAATTAATCCCTCCTCGTCATGGAGAGCACCGGGATGATGAAGATAGCCACCGGAGAGGGATTCCCCCCTCCGACATGGTGCCGAAACGGGTATAGATTGGCTTTCGGTGGCTACAGAGGCTTCTGGCGGCGGAACTCCCGATCTATTGTGCTCTCGGATGTTTTTAGGGTATATGGAGATATATAGGCGGAAGAAGTACGTCAGGGGAGCCACAAGGGGCCCACGAGGGTGGAGGGCGCGCCCAGGGGGGTGGGCGTGCCCCCTGCCTCGTGGCTTCCTTGTTGATCCCCTTACATGCACTACAAGTCTTCTGGGTTTCCTCTGGTCCAAAAATAAGTTCCGTGAAGTTTCAAGTCAATTGGACTCCGTTTGATTTTCCTTTTCCGCGATACTCTAAAACAAGGAAAAAACAGAAACTGGCACTGGGCTCTGGGTTAGTCCCAAAAATCATATAAAATAGCATATAAATGCATATAAAGCATCCAAGGCCGATAATATAATAGCATGGAACAATCAAAAATTATACATACGTTGGAGACGTATCACCCGCCACGACACTTTGTTTAGAATTGCACCAACTGACAAGTCCACCATTCAATGTAAACACGTATCTGGTTTGCGATTTAGAATCGTCTGGATCAGTGTCAAAGCTTGCATCAACGTAACCATTTATGATGAACTCTTTCTCACTTCCATAAACGAGAAACATACACTACTAGGGAAAAGGCTAGCAGCATCGCGAGTTTTAGGTGTATCAGTAGCGCGGGGACCGGCGCTACTAATAAGGCGCTACAGCTAACACGTAGCAGTAGCGCGTGCTCACTAGCGCTACTGCCACACAAGTGTAGCAGCATGTAGCAGCATCGCGCTTAATGGAAGCTCGCTACTGCTAATAGCTATAGCGCGCTTCTCCTGTGCGCTGCTACTATTGGAAACGAGCGCTACTACTAACAAAATAGTAGTAGCGTGTCTAGAATACCAGGCGCTACTAGCATTCTAGATACTAGTAGCGTACCATTTATTCCCACACTACTAGTAACTAATTAGGGATTAAAAAAATAAAAACAAAAAATGCTGCACAAAATGCTGCAGCACAGAAAATAGTCTAGGCAAGCAACTCAAATCCAACACCCAGATAGGATTTTGGAGCGTATTGTGAAGAACGTTAATTGCAACTCAAATTATCAATAGTAACAACACTTAGAGGACACCTTTCAAGGCTACACATATATTGGCACCATGTGACAGTTGTCCTCATGGTACAGAAAATGTGAAGTACTAGATCATACTATTTCAATGCAGCGATTGAGATACACTAAAGTGCAGGAACATGGCAGTGGTCTTCGGTGCTTGTGATTACGATCATGGTCGTCGCTGTCACTAGTTTCTAAGTTTTCAGTATCTATAGCAATTAACCCTATGTGCATCTCTTCACGATAACCAAATCCGCAGGAAAAAAGTCAACTTAGCATCTAGATTTTATCCATTGCCCTGAGTCCCTGAGCATGTTCAAGAAACACTAAATTAGAACATTACTACTATAAATACATGAGGCATCAGGACATAAAAGATATTCAGTTAAATACATGGGGCATAAAAACCTACGTCGATCGACAAAAAAGATATTCGGTTAAACATAGGTCTCTTTGGGAAGGGCCTTATTAGATATGCACTGTAAGTACATAGATATTTCAGTTACAAAAAGATATTCAATTAAAAAGTGACAAATAACTCAATGAAACTTGGACTATATATTTAAGTTACAAAATATATTTCAGCTTAGGAATGCAGTGTATAAATTATACTAGATAGATAACACTACCGAAGATAGAATCTGTCATGCATACAAAATACAGATGTGCATTCGAGAAAATCTGCAGCTATGCATTATAGTTTCTATAAAAAAGACACTATAACCTATCTTCGTTGTAAATTACTGTGATGTAAGATGCCGCCAAAAAATGCATCTCCATGTGGTAATTTAGATCTTTGTTGACACTATACATAGGTTAGAGAAAACACTAACATTCAAGCAAAAAACAATAGCTTTGTTTAAGAACATGATACTGAGTACTTGCAATTTATCTTAAAATTTCAGGATCAAGAAGCTGATGGAAACAAAGGTGAAGTAAGAATGCGAGGACATGAGTCACACCTGCAAGATGAAGAGGATGCACCCCTTCATGTTAGCCAAATTAGCTTTTTGTGGAAAAGAAAACAAAGATCAGGTTGTTGTATCTAAATGGTTTGTAAAATATTGTATTTACATAATCGGACGTACACATTTACTGAATTTCTTTAGAATGGGGCACAAAACTAACAAGAATGCAAAAATATTTAGGTAAACTAGAAGTGACACATTACTGAAAATTACAGTCCAACACCACTTTAAATTCAGGCCACCATAAAGATAAGGAATACACATTACTGGGCAAAATGCACATTAAATTACACTATAATTACTGAAGTGGTAGTTTCAGTCTTTTATTAGTCTATCTTACACTGCACTTTTACATTGCAAGCACTAAGATTACAAAGGGAATTCACCGAAATTACATAGGGGTTTACACTGTAAGTATCAATATTAGATTGACTGAACTTATTCTTTGCACAAGTGAGAAATATGAAACCCTTCTTGTACTTGTGACGTGGCTACTAGTACAACCTAAGCACTAACAACAATTGAGCAAGAAATATAGTGCAGGACAAAACGAATACAACCATCTATCCAGTTGAAATGACAAATTGCAACCTATCAAATGTACAGAGAAGAAAGGGGTTCAGTTTTCAGAGTAGGGAGCAGAGAAGATAGATGTGACCTTACAAGCGGATGAGTGGGCAGAAGAGATCCATGTCATCTTCTCGTGGCTGAGCATAGATGCAGTGGCCTTCCTCGACCTTGGTTCATCAAGGGTCCATGGCATGGAAGCATGCTGGATGTCTCATGTGGAACATTCATGAGGATCTGACCCCTTTAATAAACATACAGCAAGGGATTGTAACAGACTTGCAACTTATTATTCTTGAGCTGAATTTGTAAACCTAAGGAGTAAGATGATAGAACATCCAGTATGCTGAGCTGAATTCAAGTGTTCATTCCACGAAATAAAATTTGGCTAACACTTTTAATATAGCTGAATCAACACATATACATGAACCTACTCTTGCGTAAGATCTAATCACTAAATCTACTCAAATATTTGACAAGCTAGTTATTGTCTATGAGAGCATCATTTCCTAGTCAGCAAATATTTTACAAAAACAACTACTGCAACAGCTTCAAAATAGAGTAAATACATACTTCCACAAAGCATAAACGTTGAACTTAATATAGATGTCATAGATAGAATTACTGATATGAATTGTTACATAGAGAATAACCAGGGTCGGAGACTATTGAGCACCCATATCACTATATGGGTTGCTCTGCAGCAACAAAAGAAGAAGAAGAGATAGAGGAGATGGGCAATAGAGGTACCTTCCATCCATGGCTTCAGGGTCAGAGCCCGCACCTAGCAGCTTCTCCATGGCCCGCCCCTTCCTTCAACTGCCTGCACACAACCACGCGAACACACACATGCATCGGATCCTGGGAAACACATTTTCAGTGAAGCTAACACATTTTCTACAGAGCATTCCTTGTGGTAACGTCCAGCGACAGAAGCAATTGCCTTGGAGCAGAGCATGTACAACATGCCTGCCTAGTTTATTTAGTTGAGCAAAAACTAAACTATAGAGGGCTAGGATTGTTATCAAATTAGCAGAGGACCAGAACAGAAGTAATTGAGAGATTAAGGGGTCCAGCGAAACCCTAGCTACTAGCAAGCTCTTACTAAATCAGCATTCAGCAACCCTAAGCTAGGCTAGGAAGAACAAGCAAGTGATCCCCGCCCGAATCCAGCGAAACCCTAGCAAGAAAGGAAGCAAGGAAGGGGGTGCTCTGCTCTGCCCTGCTCACCGGAGATGGAGACAGAGATGGTCATGGGTGGCGGAGGCATGGGGATGCGTGGGGGCGCAGTGGAGGAACCAATGCTAGTGGTGGTGCTATCGGGGCTCCTACGCTTGGCCTTGGCCTTGGTCCATCTCCGTGAAGTGCCGGCTCTAGCAGGTCCAATCCCACGCCGACGCCGATGCCGCGGGGGAGGAGGCCGCGGTGCAGCGACATGCCATAGCGGAGGAGGAGCTGGCGGGGGCGGGCAGCGGCGCGAGACGGGGAGCGGCGGGCGCGCGGTCGCCGGTGTGGCGCACGCGGCGGGGGGCATGCAGGCGGACGGACGGAGGAGAGGAGGTCGAAGGGAGGCCGGCGGCGAGTGGGTTGGGAGAGGAGAGGAGGTTGGGGATATGGATCGGGCTGCGTGGTTTTTTTTAGACAGACGGGGGGGGGGTGGTGTGGGACGGTTGGTGGGGTGGGAGTGTGGATCGGGCAGGGGTGGACACGCTTAGTAGTAGCGTGGGGGTCTTACCTGTGCTACTACTACTTATTTAGTAATAGCGCCGGTTTTATACCCCTCGCTACTACTATGGCCTATCCCGTGGGCATTGTTGGAGACCATTTAGTAGCAGCGCGGGTTTATACCCCTCGCTACTACTATCAACTTAGTAGTAGCACGGTTTTTATACCCCTCGCTACTACTAATTAGCAGTAGCACCCATTTTTAAACCGCGCTACTGATAAACTTCTGTGTATAAGGTTTTCCCTAGTAGTGATATCCTTAGTCCTTTTCAGGTATTTCAGGATGTTCTTGACCGCTGTCCAGTGATCCACTCCTGGATTACTTTGGTACCTCCCTTCTAGACTTATAGCAAGGCACACATCAGGTCTGGTACACAACATTGCATACATGATAGAGCCTATGGCTGAAGCATAGGGAACATCTTTCATTTTCTCTCTATCTTCTGCAGTGGTCGGGCATTGAGTCTTACTCAACTTCACACCTTGTAATACAGGAAAGAACCCTTTCTTTTCTTGATCAATTTTGAACTTCTTCAAAACTTTGTCAAGGTATGTGCTTTGTGAAAGTCCAATTAAGCGTCTTGATCTATCTCTATAGATCTTAATGCCCAATATATAAGGAGCTTCACCGAGGTCTTTCATTGAAAAACTCTTATTCAAGTATCCCTTTATGCATTCCAGAAATTCTATATCATTTTCAATCAGCAATATGTCATCCACATATAATATCAGAAATGCTACTGAGCTCCCACTCACTTTCTTGTAAATACAGGCTTCTCCAAAAGTCTGTATAAAACCAAATGCTTTGATCACACTATCAAAGTGTTTATTCCAACTCCGAGAGGCTTGCACCAGTCCATAAATGGATCGCTGGAGCTTGCACACTTTGTTAGTTCCCTTTGGGTTGATAAAACCTTCAGGTTGCATCATATACAACTCTTCTTCCAGAAATCCATTCAGGAATGCAGTCTTTACATCCATTTGCCAAATTTCATAATCATAAAATGCGGCAATTGCTAACATGATTCGGACGGACTTAACCATCGCTACGGGTGAGAAGGTCTCATTGTAGTCAACTCCTTGAACTTATCGAAAACCTTTTGCAACAAGTCGAGCTTTCTAGACAGTAAGATTACCGCCAGGGTCTGTCTTCTTGTGGAAGATCCATTTATTCTCGATGGCTTGCCGATCATTGGGTAAGTCAACCAAAGTCCACACTTTGTTCTCATACATGGATCCCATCTCAGATTTCAAGGCTTCAAGCCATTTTGTGGAATCTGGGCTCATCATCACTTCCTCATAGTTCGTAGGTTCATCATGGTCAAGTAGCATGATTTCCAGAACTAGATTACCGTACCACTCTGGTGCGGATCTTGCTCTGGTTGACCTACGAGGTTCAGTAACAACTTGATCTGAAGTTTCATGATCATCATCATTAACTTCCTCACTAATTGGTATAGTTGTCACAGGAACCGGTTTCTGTGATGAACTACTTTCCAATAAGGGAGCAGGTACAGTTACCTCATCAAGTTCTACTTTCCTCCCACTCACTTCTTTCGAGAGAAACTCCTTCTCTAGAAAGGATCCATTCTTAGCAATGAATGTCTTGCCTTCAGATCTGTGATAGAAGGTGTACCCAATAGTCTCCTTTGGGTATCCTATGAAGACACATTTCTCCGATTTGGATTCGAGCTTATCAGGTTGAAGATTTTTCACATAAGCATCGCAGCCCCAAACTTTAAGAAACGACAACTTTGGTTTCTTGCCAAACCATAGTTCATAAGGCGTCGTCTCAACGGATTTCGATGGTGCCCTATTTAACGTGAATGCGGCTGTCTCTAAAGCATAACCCCAAAACGATAGCGGTAAATCAATAAGAGACATCATAGATTGCACCATTATCTAGTAAAGTACGATTACGGCGTTCGGACACACCATTACGCTATGGTGTTCCGGGTGGCGTGAGTTGCGAAACTATTCCGCATTGTTTCAAATGTAGACCAAACTCATAACTCAAATATTCTCCTCCATGATCAGATCATAGAAACTTTATTTTCTTGTTACGATGGTTTTCCACTTCACTCTGAAATTCTTTGAACTTTTCAAATGTTTCAGACTTATATTTCATTAAGTAGATATACCCATATCTGCTTAAATCATCTGTGAAGGCGAGAAAATAACGATACCCGCGCGAGCCTCAACATTCATCGGACCACATACATCAGTATGTATGATTTCCAACAAATCTGTTGCTCGCTCCATAGTTCCGGAGAACGGCGTTTTAGTCATCTTGCCCATAAGGCACGGTTCGCAAGTACCAAGTGATTCATAATCAAGTGATTCCAAAAGTCCATCAGTATGGTGTTTCTTCATGCACTTTATACCAGTATGACCCAAACGGCAGTGCCACAAATAAGTTGCACTATCATTATCAACTCTGCATCTTTTGGCTTCAACGTTATGAATATGTGTATCACTACTATCGAGATTCATTAAAAATAGACCACTCTTAAGGGGTGCATGAACATAAAAGATATTACTCATATAAATAGAACAACCATTATTCTCTGATTTAAATGAATAACCGTCTCGCATTAAACAAGATCCAGATATAATGTTCATACTCAACGCTGGCACCAAATAAAAATTATTTAGGTCTAATACTAATCCCGAAGGTAGATGTAGAGGTAGCGTGCCGACGGCGATCACATTGACTTTGGAACCGTTTCCCACGCGCATCGTCACCTTGTCCTTGGCAAGTGTTTGCTTAATCTGTAGTCCCTGTTTTGAGTTGCAAATATTAGCAACAGAACCACTATCAAATACCTAGGTGCTACAGCGAGCTCTGGTGAGGTACACATCAATAACATGTATATCACATATACCTTTGTTCACCTTGCCATCCTTCTTATCCGCCAAATACTTGGGGCAGTTCTGCTTCCAGTGACCAGTCTGTTTGCAGTAGAAGCACTCAGTCTCAGGCTTAGGTCTAGACTTGGGTTTCTTCTCCTGAGCAGCAACTTGCTTGCCGTTCTTCTTGAAGTTCCCCTTCTTCTTCCCTTTGCCCTTTTTCTTGAAACTAGCGGTCTTATTGACCATCAACACTTGATGCTCCTTCTTTATTTCTACCTCTGCAGCCTTTAGCATCGCAAGAGCTCAGGAATAGTCTTATTCATCCCTTGCATATTATAGTTCATCACGAAGCTTTTGTAGCTTGGTGGCAGTGATTGAATAACTCTGTCAATGACACTATCAACAGGAAGATTAACTCCCAGTTGAGTTAAGTGATTATGATACCTAGACATTTTGAGTATATGCTCACTGACAGATCTATTCTCCTCCATCTTGCAGCTATAGAACATATTGGAGACTTCATATCTCTCAATCCGGGCATTTGCTTGAAACATTAACTACAACTCTTGGAACATCTCATATGCTCCATGACGTTCAAAATGTCGTTGAGTCCCAGTTCTAAACCGTAAAGCATGGCACACTGAACTATCGAGTAGTCATCAGCTTTGCTCTACCAAATGTTCTTAACATTGTCAGCAGCATCTGCAGCAGGCCTGGCACCCAGCGGTGCTTCCAGGACGTAATTCTTCTGTGCAGCAATGAGGATAATCCTCAAGTTACGGACCTAGTCCGTGTAATTGCTACCATCATCTTTCAACTTTGCTTTCTCAAGGAACGCATTAAAATTCAACGGAACAACAACACGGGCCATCTATCTACAATCAACATAGACAAGCAAGATACTATCAGGTACTAAGTTCATGATAAATTTAAGTTCAATTAATCATATTACTTAAGAACTCCCACTTAGATAGACATCCCTCTAATCTTCTAAGTGATCACGTGATCCATATCAACTAAACCATAACCGATCATCACGTGAAATGGAGTAGCTTTCAATGGTGAACATCATTATGTTGATCATATCCACTATATGATTCACGCTCGACCTTTCCGTCTCAGTGTTCCGAGGCCATATCTGCATATGCTAGCCTCTTCAAGTTTAACCTGAGTATTCTGCGTGTGCAAAAACTGGCTTGCACCCGTTGTAGATGGACGTAGAGCTTATCACAACCGATCATCACATGGTGTCTGGGCACGACGAACTTTGGCAATGGTGCATACTCAGGGAGAACACTTTTATCTTGAAATTTAGTGAGAGATCATCTTATAATGCTATCGTCAATCAAAGCAAAATAAGATGCATGAAAGATAAACATCACATGCAATCAATATAAGTGATATGATATGGCCATCATCATCTTGTGCTTGTGATCTCCATCTCCGAAGCACCGTCATGATCACCATCGTCACTAGCACGACACCTTGATTTCCATCGTAGCATCATTGTCATCTCGCCAATCTTATGCTTCTACGACTATCGCTACCGCTTAGTGATAAAGTAAAGCATTACAGGGCGATTGCATTGCATACAATAAAGCGACAACCATATGGCTCCTGCCAGTTGCCGGTAACTCGGTTACAAAACATGATCATATCATACAATAAAATTTAGCATCATGTCTTGACCATATCACATCACAACATGCCTTGCAAAAACAAGTTAGACGTCCTCTACTTTGTTGTTGCAAGTTTTACGTGGTTGCTACGGGCTTAGCAAGAACCGTTCTTACCTACGCATCAAAACCACAACGATAGTTTGTCAAGTTGGTGCTGTTTTAACCTTCGCAAGGACCGGGCGTAGCCACACTCGGTTCAACTAAAGTTGGAGAAACTGACACCCCACTACAAGAAATATGTCAACTAGTGACCTTCTGTCAGTGAACCTGGAAGAATTGGTCATAGATCTATGACCATTTAAGACCAATTGGTCAAAAGCCGTTTGGGGGGCTCCAAACCCTAAACTATAATGACCATTTTGGTCAGAAAGGTCATAATTTCCTTACAGAAATGGTCATAAAGCAGATAGCACTGGTCCGCTGCCTTATTTCTAGCTTATCATGACCAATATAGATGGTCATAACCTTGTAAATTGTGGTGGGTTGCTATGACTAGGTGCCACCTCATCAGTTTTGCCTATGTGTCATGTCCATGTGGCAGTTTTTCCCTAGGTTGTGAAGCAACCTATATTTGTGTCATTACCAAAATTCCCAAAAAAATCTCATAAATTCCTTGGGTCATATCTTCGTTAAATATGTAAAAAACCTTCCTTGCCTAGTTCAAAAATATTCATTTTCCTGTTCTGTTCGGAAAAACACTTTGTGAAGGAAGTACCACTTTGGCATGTCCAAATGGTATCCATTTTCTATAGTGCTTTCCTATGCCCAAATAACCATCCTCCACCAAATGCCAGCTCAATCCATTCATTATTTTGAGCCCAGCTTCAACATTCGTATTTACTAGAGTGGTACTTTGCAAAGCAAGTACCACCTAGGCTCCTCCTTTTGAGATGAAAATTTGTGAAGACGGTCTTCTTAGTAACTAATCATCCTCAGCCAAAACTCACGCCCATTAGCCATGTGCATTTCCCGTACCGCTAATCAAACACTTGGCTGCTTATTCATGTTTGAGCATCGATCGGTCTCCTCGTGAGAATCTTACGTTGTGATTTTCTTCCTAGCACCTACGTGGGGAGTGCCCAACCCACTAGACATGCCTAGGCCGCCCAGAACATATGGAAACACCACGGTCACGCGGTGACCACGTGGCGGGCATGCGAGTTTACGCGGTCTAGAGTTGGGGCCCTCGGCCACCATCCAAACCTCGACGTATCGCCACCAAACCATGTATTTATGATTAAATAGGTACTTATGTAACTATAAAATATTTTTGGAAAAAATTAATAGCAAACTATGAGGCACCTGCAGTTCAAATTTGACCCGCTTCCTACTGAATCGGCTGGAATTTGTCTTTTTCATGAGAGGTGGATCAAAACTTTTGACACCCAACCATTTTGTCAATTGTGCATTATATATTGACTAGTATTTTATAAAATTGATTAGGTCCAATTTTGCAACAAATATATGGTAGGTCCTTCGAAAAAAAACTCATTTTGGGCACTCAAAAAAATGGAAAATGAATTTTCCGTCCAAAGAAAATGAAAACTTCCTTATGAAACATTGTTTTTCATTCCAAGATGCACCCTTGTGGACGATATGAGGTCATTTGAACAAACTATGCCATGAATGTGGCCATAAGATTGATCATTTGGCTTGAAAGCCACGAATCTTCACACATGATAGCTCATTTCTAAAAACACTTTTTTAAAATAATTACCTTATTACAAGTTTATTATCTTTTCTGGAAACTTGGTCACATATAATGACACAATGCGGAGGTTTTCCAATTTTTTGATTTTTATTTTATTTTTTTATGCCCGTTTCAAAATGCGGTCAAAACGGCGGGCTTGACCGTTCCTAGCTAGTTGTTGAATCTTGGAGACCTTTTGATGTTTCTCTGATTAAATAGATACTTATGTACCTAGAAATGATTTTTGGAAAAAATAAAGAGCAAACTACGAGGTAGCTACAGTTCAAATTTGACCCGCTTCCACCTGAATCGACGGAAATTTGTCTTTTTTATGAGAGGTGGATCAAAACTATTTACACCCAACCATTTGGTCAATTGTGCATTAAATATGTCCTAGTATTTTTTAAAATTTATTTGGTACAATTTTGCAACAAATATATTATAGGTCCTTCACAAAAAAACTCATTTTGGGCACTCGGAAAATGGAAAATGAATTTTTCGTCGAAAGAAAATGAAAACTTCCTTAGGCAACATTTTCTGCTATTCCATGATGCACCCTTGTGCACAACATGCGATCATTTGAACAAACTATGCCATGAATGTGGCTATAAGATTGATCATTTGGCTTGAAAACCATGAATCTTCACACTTGATAGCTCATTTCTGAGAACACTTTTTTAAAATAATTGCCGTATTACAAGTTTATAATTTTTGCTGGTAACTTGGCCACATATAATGAAACTATGCGAAGGTTTTCCAATTTTTTTGATTTTTTTGAATTTTTTATTCCCGTTTCAAAATGCAGTCAAAACGGCGGGAATAACCGTTCCTAGCTAGTGGTTGAATCTTGGAATTTTTTTGATGTTTCTCTGATTAAATAGATACTTATGTACCTAGAAATGATTTTTGAAAAAAATAAAGAGCAAACTATGAGGTAGCTGCAGTTCAAATTTGACCCGCTTCCAACTTAATCGGCAGAAATTTGTCTTTTTCATGAGAGGTGGATTAAAGCTTTTGACTCCCAACCATTTGGTCAATTGTGCATTAAATATGTCCTATTATTTTAGAAAATCGATTTGGTCCAATTTTTCCACAATTATTTGGTAGGTCCTTCACAAAAAAACTCATTTTGGGCACTCGAAAAATGGAAAATGATTTTTTTGTCCAAGTCAACATTGTTTGTCATCCCAAGATATACACATGTGCACACTATTGAATCATTTTAGCAAACTATAAGTGGTTAATATGTTGAATGTGTACCCTGAATTAGAGGGTGAAAATTATAAGAGAAACAAAAGAAAAAACTACCTAAGCTTAATTCTGATTGGTGGAATCACTAGTGGCTTGGATCGATGACCTGGCAAACATCAGTCCATCCATCCGTCCATCGGTCCATCCCATCCGATGGTAGCAAACCCCCCACTGTCGCGCGAACCCCACCCAACCCTTCTCTCTCGCGCGAACCCCAGCCATAGCAGCAAGCCCTCCTATCTCTTGCGCTAACCCTAGTGTTGCACTCCTCCCTTGCCGCCGCCACCTCCGGCGCCAGATCCTGGTTGCCGCGTTTCCCTCTAACCTCGCCACCGGCGCTCCCCTCCCTCACCTCCCCTCACCTCATTGAAAGAGAAGAGGGAGATCATGCGCGCGAGCAGGTCAGGCGGCGGCGCCGGCTCCCAGATCCGCAAGGGCTTGGACCTGGAGCTCCAACCCCATGGCAGCGGCGGCGGCTGCGGTTGCAGTTCCGCCATGGGCCTGGACCTGGAGTTTTGTCTCCATGGCGTCGTCTGCTTCTGCTCGGCCGTCTGCGTCCTTCTGCTACTCATCGAGGTAAGATATTCTCCCGATTTGCTCTTCCTTTCTCTTCCATTCCCTTACCTGACGCGTTGTGGCTTCCCTCCCTCCTCACACAGAGCACCGTGGTCGTCATCGCGGAGACCTCCCGGCCCTAGCTCCGCTGCCTGGCGCGTTTTCAGGTCATCGGTCATCCACCTCCCTCTCTCTCTTTTTTCCCCTCGCTCGATCCCATCTGCCTAGGTGGTAGCTCTGCGTAGCATCTGGTCCTTGCCATGCTCTGTGTGTCTGTCTCTAGAGATGCTCTGTGTGTCCATCTTTGGATGATTTGATTTGCATCCTAGAATCAATTCATTTGCAATCCATTTGATGTTTTGAATTTAGTTGCACCATTAGATCGAGAACAATTGCCACCAAAAAAACCTTGAGTGCTGCCAATGAATTGCCTCCTATGAAGAGGATGTAGCATCTCCACTTAATCCCCCCCTGCTGCTCAATTTTTCTAACTGTATATATGTGCTGTGTGTACCCCTAGCCATTAAAAAACTAGTTGTTAATTTGATTCGCTGTAGTCTGTCTTAAGTTAGCCCCCAGCTCTCACTTCCGTTTACTTGAATGTTTGGGTGGTGGATGAATGAGACGAATGCATTGCGCTCCTAAGAAGATTCTGAACTGCCGAGGCTACCCAACTAGCTGCGAGTAGACAAGCGAGGCATGGCTTGGTTACTGACTGTAGTTACTGGTAAGAACCTTTTACATCCTGGTATAGCTCCAAGTGTACATTCACCATGGTTACTGCCTGTGTATAAACCAGTTTTCAATGTACTAGCGACATGTTTTAGCAATTAAAGTTGCAGTTTCTATAACTGAAATGCTACAAAAATAGGGGCCAAAGTGGCAGATTGTTTCTTTTTGAGGGGCAAAGTGGCAGATTAGTTGGTACTGTAGTAAGTTGCTTATGTTGGTGTGGCGCACTCAGTCATGTTTCTTTGCACTTGAATTTTCAAAAAACACATGATTTTTTAGGGGTGGTTGTCTGAACTGAATTGCTTAGAACTTTCCTATCCAAACAAGAGTTGCCATTTTTCAGTATAATATGAGATTTCTGTGATGAGTAGTCAGATCATTCCTACAGACTTTTGGTCTTTGATTTGAAAAATGTAGCTCACATAGTACAACAGTTTGTGTTGTAGCTGAGCACCTTTCTTTTTCTTGAGTGCAGCCACATGTTTTTCTTTAGCTCTCGAACTGCAGCTTACATGGTTGTGCTTTCTTAGCTCTTAGCTTTCTCAGTTCTTAAAATCCAGCTCAAACCGTTGTGATATATATATTTATCCTAGATAGACATTCAGTATTGTTCTATCTAGTTCTACTCGGACAAGTTTCTCAGTTTCATTGATCCTCTCTTTTTCAGCGCGAGCGCCAACGCAGCGGGGCGGGTTGCTCGGCCCATTCGGGCTACTCGTGCTGGTCGACGATGGCCTGTCGGAGTAGACTGCTGTCTACTTGTACCTGGTCAAGGGTGCGGACGGGAAGCTCCGCACTCACTTCTGGCAAGACGCCTTCAGGTATGCACACATCGATCTTAAATCTGCACGCGCTTCTAATTACAGTGTACTGCGCCATGTTGTTTCACTATTTTTGATGTAATAACATCTTTTCTTGTGGGATGGAGGGAGTGGCATCTATCTATCTTACCTTGCTGAGAAACTATTTGCCATCTCAAATCATGTTTGTCAGGTCATTGAAGGCGAACATTCTCGTCAAGGCCGTTTACGGCAGCTTCGTCCCTATACTTGATGGAGAAAATCTGTAAGTGAGAATACGTTTCTTAAAGTAAATTCAGAAGCGTCAGTTAACATATTAAGATTGATTGGTCTTTGACTCATCAGTTACTGATTTGATTTTGTCCGGGCAGGGCGCTACTAGGCCAAGTAGAACAGGAAGAATGTCATGCCGGCCCGCATCATCAAGCACACCATGGAGATCATACACCTCCTCACCGACACCAACCCCATATTCCCTTCTCTCCTTCCTTGAGATAGCTTGTATTATATGATGTCAGTTTAATGGATGAGAGTAGCAGTAGGATCGTATATTTCTTCAGCTGCTGTCAATTGTCACTGTTTGCTGTTCCTTCAGATAGCTAGTATTAACTGGTTGCTTGCTTCTGTACCATGCTATCTATGGGTTATTAGTATTGTTTATCCCGACCATGAGCTTGAATGGTGTAGGATTACAACAGCACCAGGTTAATTTGTAGAAGTGAGGTTACTGAATTTTTTCTATGCCATGGTACAATAATAATTCGAATGGTAGCCAGTTGACACGAGCTATTTGGCCCAATTCCTGGTCTCTATTAGGGGGTACAATTTACTACTTTCTGTATAGATTTGTTAGCAATGGATGAACTGATCAGGGAAACAGTTCTGAGCTGATCTGAAGTTCTGAATTGGTCCAGCACATCTGAATTTGGAGTGCTTTCTGTATTGCAGTCAGTGCCTCAGCGCTATATGTTAGTGCCAGGCTGTTCGGTAGTTTTCTGCTTTTCTACTGGTAGCTTAATTGTAAGTATACAATTCTCACTAAATGTACTTTGTATTCTTACTGTATCTACCATTGCCACAATCATTCTTGTACCAACTTATTTACCATAGCTAAACAATAAACTGTAGAGGCAATTTTGCAGCCTGTCAATGCCACCAGGATAACAATGACCCTTGCCCTGTTAATTTATAGTACTTATGCTCTGCTATGCTCCTCAAGGTACCCTCATCTTTGATTTCTTCCCTTCAACTCTCTGATGCTGCTTTCCTTCCTCATGCAGGCACGCCCCGATGCTCCCCTTGGTCTGGGCCCCCGATGCTAGGCAGGCTGTGGATGCCCTGGACCTCAAGGCGGCCGTGCTACTCCAGCTGCTCCTGACCCGGCCATGCTCAACTTTGCTCCTGGTCAGTTGCCGCAGGTGAGACACTTGCCTCCATGCTTGGATGATTCTACCTGCTCACTTAGTATCATACTTGAATCTATGCGTACATGGTACATATTGTTTGACTGAAACTGTAGTTTTTGTAGTTTTACTTTGTGTTCTTATAGTTTTACTGAAACTGTAGAAATGACTGATGCACAAATTATTGAGAATAGAGAAGCAGCCTCAAGCTGATGTTGCAACAACTTGAAGCGATGTGTCTAAATTATTGAGAATATGTTCCTTGATTCAGTGCTGATGCACAAAAACCTTCTCTGCAATATATTAACTGGTCATATTCTACGTCTGTAGCTATACCTTCTCTGCGAGCCCATGACTGCTCAAACAAAAAGAAAGAGGCTCTCAACTATTTGTTTATCCTGGTCCCTTTGATCAATGTAGTTTTACTGAAACTGTAGATGGTACTTCCTTAGTGTTCAGTACATGGTACATATAGAGCTGCGTACAACAATTACAAGAGGCATTCTCTTGTTGATGTCATTGTATCAATACCTTTGCACATGTAAAATATGTTGACAAAGTGTTAAGTTGGATTACCGCCTCATGTTGATGGCATTGTCTCTAAACATTTAATAATGTTTGTTTTTGGTGATCTGGATCAGGATCTAATGTTGTTTAGGCTGCTGTTGACGGAAGATCAGAAGAGGCATGGAGATGCGCACCACCGTTTTAGTTGATGTTGCACCATGTTTTGGTGCTTGTGTATCTGCTTTTGCTTGTAAGCACACTTTTTTTGCTTGTTTTAGTTGATGTTGGACGTGCGGACTTGTATGCGCTGTTGTGTGTATTTGGCTGAATGATTTCTAAATTTAATCATTTAATCAAGAGAATTATTGAGTGTTTGTTGTTCAAGTGTGTAAACTGGAAATCAGTGAATAAAAAGACCAAATGTTCTATTGGTCCAAATAATATATGGGCTCTAAAAAGGCTACGACACAAATAATAGTGGACTGGAACATTGTTTACTTCTGGGAAACCTAAACAAAAAGGCTTAATGAAATGGTCCGCAAAAGGGCCATGGCCTAGAAAATTAAAAGGCCGAATTGTTGGGCTTCGCCCATGAAGTCGACCAAAAATTCATAGGAAAAATATATAAAAAAGGCTGAATTGTTGGGCTAGGCCCATTGTCGGTGTCGAAACCGGCGGATCTCGGGTAGGGGGTCCCGAACTGTGCGTCTAGGCCGATGGTAACAGGAGGTAGGGGACACGGTGTTTTACCGAGGTTCGGGCCCTCTTGATGGAGGTAAAACCCTACGTCCTGCTTGATTAATATTGATGATATGGGTAGTACAAGAGTAGATCTACCACAAGATCGGAGAGGCTAAACCCTAGAAGCTAGCCTATGGTATGATTGTATGTTGTGATTGTTGTCCTACGGACTAAAACCCTTCGGTTCATATAGACACCGGAGAGGGTTAGGGTTACACAAGGTCGGTTACAAAGGAGGAGATATCCATATCCGTATTGCCTAGCTTGCCTTCCACGCCAAGTAGAGTCCCATCCGGACACGAGACGAAGTCTTCAATCTTGTATCTTCATATTCTAATAGTCCGACTGTCCGGAGACCCCCTAATCCAGGACTCCCTCAGTAGCCCCTGCACCAGGCTTCAATGACGATGAGTCCGGCGTGCAGTATTGTCTTCGGCATTGCAAGGCGGGTTCCTTCTCCGAATACATCACAGAAGAATTTGAATACGAGGATAGTGTCCGACCCTGCAAAAGAAGTTCCACATTCCACCGTAGAGAGAATAGTATTTTCGCAGATCTAATTTGCTGGCTTGTTTTGGCAGCATGACGTTATGTCATGGCCCGGTGATTATTCGAACTGTTTCCTTTAACGAGCCCCGCACATAACGCGAGGCAGTTTTTCGACATGCCTTGTCAAACAGAGATCGTGTCCCCTTATTACGGGATTCTCATCAATACGGGCGTGGGCAACCCAACCGCACCATCAATTGCGGCGCTTGGGGGATAAGCGAGTTTTTCCAGGCAAGTGGGGACGCTTAGTTTCATCCGCCCATATAAAGGGATAAGGATTCACCTTTCTATCCATGCCTTCTTCCTCCTTTGCTCATCCGTTTCCGCACACTCGAGCTCTAGCGCCCAAGTCCACACTTCCCACCTCAACCTTCTCCAACCATGTCTGGAGAGGGAGGCAGGTGGATGGTCTCCTCCGTCACGGAGGGAGACATCAAGAAACTGAGGAGAGCCGGATACCTGCCCGACGACATCGCGCACCGGCTCCCAGATGAGGGGCAGCTCATCCCCACCCCCAGGCCCCATGAGAGGGTAGTATTCCTCACCCATTTCCTCCATGGACTGGGATTCCCTCTCCATCAATTCGTTCGGGGGCTCATGTTCTATTACGGCCTGGATTTCCACGATCTGGCCCCAAACTTCGTCCTCAACATCTCGGCGTTTATCGTCGTGTGCGAGGCCTTCCTCCGCATCAAGCCCCACTTCGGCTTATGGCTGAAGACCTTCAATGTCAAGCTGAAGGTGGTGGGCGTCCGCCAGGCGGAGTGCGGAGGCGCCATGGTGGGCAAGATGCCCAACGTAACATGGCTCGAGGGCTCCTTTGTGGAAACCATAAAGGGGTGGCAATCGGGGTGGTTCTACATCACCGAGCCGCGCAACCCTGTATGGGCAGCGGCCCCGAGTTCCGATCTGGCATCCCCACGCGGCTCACCTCCTGGAAAGAGAAGGGCCTGTCCTAGGGTAGTTCGGAAGAGCTGACCGGACTCCAAACATGTATTCAAAACATGGTGAACAAGAAGCTCAAGCTTGTCAACATAGTCCAAGTTATGCTCATCTGCCGGATCCTCCCGTGCCAACAACCGGAGTTCAACTTGTGGGAGTTCGACCGACGCAGCACCGAACTCTGAACAGGCTCTTTTGCTGAGGTCCCCCCTCCTATTACTGAGGATGCCTGGAGGGTGTTGTTCAAAAGTGCCGAGGTCCCCCCTCCTATTACTGAGGATCGCGGATTCAGCGTGAAGCGCCAAGCCAGTGCGGTATGCTGCTTTACCTTTCACAGGATACTTATTTTTTTATAGATTGACTCTACGCGGGATCTAAACTCCCGTACCTTTGACAGAACTGGCAGAAGATGGCCGGACAGATCGACTATCCGGCTCCTTTGCCCGAAGGCCCCGCAGACGCTCTTCTGGCGAAGATGTTGACTCTGGCCCCTTATACGGTGCCGGAGAAGACCAAGAAGGCCAAGGGAACCCGAAAGAGTTCCCGATGCCAGGCGTCGTCGGACTCACCGTCTGATGATTCCGCGGCGCACTATTCCCCCGAAGATGAGGAAGACGAAGATGCTCCCCCACCGACTGGGGGAGACAGGAAAAGGAAGGCCGCCCCAACTGGGGAGGCTGGAGGGTCCAAGAAGGGAAGGACTCTCCTTCCGGACAGTTCCGCCACCGCCGACAGAGGCGAAGACGAGTGGTTGCCCAGGGCCAAGCCCCCGGGGAGACCAGAGTAACTCACGGAATTCCTTTGTCGCATTGTTTTCCCTAATCGCCGAACATAATTATGCAGGCCGCCACGAGCCAATATCGAGGTATCATCGGACTGCTCCTTGGGCTTGTTGGACATGGATAGCGATCCAGTCCCGACCGCCACCTCCCCTCATCCTGCCGACGACGCCGAGGTGTTGTCTCAAGAGGCACCGGATCGAGGGGAGACAGTCCCGGAGGTGCCTCAAGGCGACCTTCCGGACTCCGGGAGCCGAGAGGACGGGGCCCTTGAGAGCTCTGAGTTTGGCCCTCAGCCGAACACCACGCCGGACCCTCCAGCGGTTCCGGGCTCGGGTAGGCGGCCTCCTTCTAAGAGGGGCAAGACGCCTGTACCAGTGACCTCTGTCCATCCAGAGGCGCCGGACAGTCTGCTGGAAGCGCTTCACAGCGCTTCCATCGACGAGGAGCACCGCACTATCATGAGTGCGGTGATCCAGAAGGTTCAGTCCGCCAGGAGAGGATTGACTGAAGCCTGTGCCAGCCTTCTAACAGGCATTGAGGTAAGTGTTTTAAAATGTAGTAGAAATATTACCGCATAGACAGTAGCCCCTGATGCTTTGTTCGGTGTTCACAAAGAAAAGCCGACCAGAGGATCAAATAATATCGCAGGAGTCTAATATAAGTATGTCAATATGCATATGTAGGCTTCGCTGCTCGCGTCCGCCTCACTGACTGCGGAGGTCGCCGTACTGAAGCAGGACCTCGAGGGGTCCATGAAAGAGCTCAGCCTTGCCAAGAGGCAGCTCGAGGAGAACAAGGGTAAGTAATACCCTGTCTATAGATATGTATATATAAAAGATGACAGGATCATCGTATATTTGCCAGGGGCCACGACCGAGGTGGCGACCCTGAAGCAAGTGCTAACCAAGGCCGAAGATAAAGCGGCCAAGGAGCGCACCAAGCAAGAGAAGCACGAGGCTCGGGTTGGCGAGGTGCAGCAAGAGCTCCAGGCTCTCGTGGCGAAGCACGAGGCATTGGACCTTGACTCAAAGACGCGGGAGTCTGAGCTTGCCACAGCCCTCGAGAGCGCAAAAGTGCCAAGGCCGAAGCCCAAAAGGCTCTCCAAGAGATCGACGCAATGAAGAAGATAACAACGGGTAAGGCTTTCTATATGCAAAGAAAGCATGTAAAAGTAAATTACCGATTACTTACCCGAATTCGAAGCTCTCGAGGAGCATTCACAGATTTTCCCCGCAGCGTGTCGGATGCCGCACAGTTTTACCAGGCCAAGGAGGGAAGCTCAACGGAGAAGCTGTTCTGGTATCAGTATACTGGGACCGAACACCCGATGCCTCTGAGCGACCAGCTAAAGCAGCTGGTCGAGCTGCACAAGGCGGCCTAATAGGCCATGAAGGGCCTTATAGTCCGGCTGTGGCCTGGCGGCGCCCTTCCAAACATCTACTTCAGCCTGGTGAGGCGGCTTGTGGATGCCTGCCGACGGCTGGAGGTCGTCAAGCGGTCCATCTGCATCGAAGGTGCACGCTGGGCATTCGACCGTGTGAAGGTGCAGTGGGCCAAGCTAGACGTCGTGAAGCTGATCATGGAAGGGCCGCCACAGGGCAAGGAGCATCGCACTGCCGAAATTTATTATGAGGGTGTCCTGAAGGGTGCCCGTCTTGTGGCGGACGAATGTTCAAAGGATGTAATATTTGAGTAAACTTTCCCGTGTGATCCTGTATGATGAAAACTTGTTTCATATGCGCTATGCAATGCTTGTGTGAATTTAAAATATTACCTTCTGTTTGGCCGTTTATCCAATCTGAGAGATGTCTAGTCCTCGGCTTCTGCCCCCATGCCACGAGTGCTGGGGTGTTCGGGATAAACCTGAGCACTCTTGTTCCCATATTTGGGTCCTTCGAGGGAGGTGCTCAGCACAACGAACAAGGCAACCGGACTAATAATGCTTTATCACTCTCACTTAGCCATAGAATTCTATAATTTTAAATTTCGGCGAAGCCCCTGGTATTCGGAAGGCCGAATTCGGGGCGCGATACACGCCTGTAAGCCGGACAGGGCCGACGCCTCGCCCTAAGCGGCATAAGTCTTTAGGGACTCGAAAAACCTCGCCGAACAGCGACCAGTCTCTCGCCTTATCATGACAGTCAGTTTTAGCTTTCTCTACTGAGGTGCTAAGCCCGGAAGAACCAGGGCACAATCGCAGTAGTTCTCCTAGCGCTACCTTAGCCGATAGAGCGGAACGTAAGGTACCAAAACATAGGAGTTGGGCAAACCCAACATTTGACCAAAGACATGATTCGGAGCTGATGCATATAATGCTATAAGTTCGGGGTGCCACACTTGTGAAAGTGTTCGGACTTTTCACACCATATTGTTGGGTACGTAAGCCCCTGGTGTATTGGCCGTACCAAAGTGTACGGTTGCAAGGCGTCGTTAATGAACACACACACACACACACACACACACACATATATATAACAAGAATGCAATAATAGTCGTGATGTTATGCATTGTTTATTAAAAATTGTGTTAAAGCAGAGTGATACAGATAGTGCAATAAACAAAGACTAGGACTATGTCCCTTCCAAGGGCAAGCTGAGGAATGATATTAAATTGAATATTTCACTCGTTACTGTAATCAACCTGGGAATTCCGTGGTGTGACGTAGCTTTCTGCCTCCTTGGTTGCTGCATCATGTGTTCGGCAATAGTGCTGTCGGACAGGGTTTCCAGAGATTAAGGTCCTGAAAAAAAAGATAACCAAATGGGAAGCCCCTAGTGCGGTTTAAGCCGTGTGTTGGGGCATGCCGCAGTTGTGCCCCCCTCCCCACCTATGCCCATGGTATTTTTAATGCATAATTATGTACGCGCGACACGAGTTTCACCGTTGGGCTGGGATTAGGGTGGCCGTCGTATTGCTACGCGAGCTCAGATCGCGCCAGGCGGTCTATTTGCCGATTGCCGCGAGCGCGCTTGAAGGTGTCCGGGCTTTGAAGCGCCGAACTGGTTGATTGCCTTGAGAGGCTGCTTTGCGCTTCTGCTGCGAGGGCTGCGGTGTGCTCCTCTGTTCACAGAGAGCGCTCTGTGTTTCCATTGACTGTAATAACTCCGCGAGGTCCTGGCATCTTGAGCTTGAGGTATGCATAATGTGGTACCGCATTGAATCTAGCGAATGCGGTTCCCCCGAGCAGGGTGTGATAACCACTGCGGAACGGGACTATATCAAAGATTAACTCCTCGCTTCGGAAATTATCCGGGGATCCGAAGACCATTTCCATTGTAACTGAGCCTGTGCAATGGGCCTCCACCCTGGAATGATGTCTTTAAAGGTCATTTTTGTGGGTTTGATCCTTGAGGGGTCTATACCCATTTTGCCCACTGTGTCCTGATAAAGCAGGTTCAGGCTGGTGCCGCCATTCATAAGGACTCGAGTGAGGTGGAATTCGTCAATGATTGGGTCTAGGACCAGTGCGGCAAATCCGCCATGACGGATACTAGTGGGATGATCCCTGCGATCGAAGGTGATCGGACAGGAGGACCAAGGGTTGAATTTTGGGACGACTGGCTCCAACGCATATACGTCCCTGACCGCATGCTTCCGCTCCCTCTTGGGGATGTGGGTTGCGTATATCATGTTCACCGTCCGCACTTGCGGGGGAAACCTCTTCTGTCCTCCAGTGTGCGGCTGCCGGGGCTCCTCCTCGTCATCGCTATGCGGCCCCTTGTCCTTGTTTTTGGCAATTAACTTGCTGGCCTGCTTGAACACCCAACAGTCCCTGTTGGTGTGATTGGCTGGCTTGTCTGGGGTGCCGTGTATTTGACACGAGCGATCGAGTACACGGTCCAAGCTGGACGGACCCGGCGTACTTTGTTTGAATGGCTTTTTCCGCTGACCGGGTTTAGAGCCTTTGAATCCGGCATTGACTGTCGTATCCTCAGTATTTTCGCTGTTAATGTGGCGCTTATGTTTGTTGCGACGTGACCTGCTATTGCTGTCCTTGGTATCTGAGGTACCATGGTTCTTTCATATGTTATTACTGCGAGCCAGCTAGCTGTCTTCTCCCGCACAAAAGCGGGTCATGAGCGTCGTGAGAGCTGCCATAGATTTCGGCTTTTCCTAACCAAGGTGCCGGGCTAGCCACTCGTCTCGGATGTTGTGTTTGAAAGCCGCTAAGGCCTCCGCATCCGGACAGTCGACGATTTGATTTTTCTTTGTAAGGAACCGAGTCCAGAATTGCCTGGCCGACTCTTCTGGCTGCTGAATTATGTGGCTCAAGTCATCGTCGTCTCGTGGTCGCACATAAGTGCCCTGAAAGTTGTCGAGGAATGCGGCTTCCAGATCTTCCCAACAGCTAATGGAGTCCGCTGGCAAGCTGTTAAGCCAGTGCCACACTGGTCCTTTGAGCTTTAGTGGGAGGTATTTAAGGGCGTGTAAGTCATCAGCGCGGGCCATGTGGATGTGGAGGAGGAAATCCTCAATCCATACTGTGGGATCTGTTGTGCCGTCGTATGATTCAATATTTAGAGGTTTGAAACCGTCTGGGAATTGATGTTCCATTACTTCGTCTGTGAAGCATAGGGGGTGTGCAGCGCCTCTGTATTGGGCTATATCGCGACACAGCTCGAATGGGTCTTGCTCGCTATGTTCGGCCCGGCCGGATTTGCTTTTACTGTATCCGGCGTGACGTTTATCGTCTTGTAGAGTGGTGCGCCGTCGTGATCCGTAGATCGATCTTGCATGCTTTGCTTTGTCCTCCAATGTGTCTCGCAGGTTTGGCGTATCTCCCCATGCCTTTTTATTTGAATGGTGTCGGGGTGGAGGCTGAGTTTTTGGCTGGAATGCCTCTCTATCGCGGCCACGAGGTGGCCGATCAGCCGTATCATACGCTTCTTCCTCCCGTCGGGGTTGTAACCTGTACTTTGGGTAATTCTTGGAGGGGCGCTCGAGTTTATATTCCTCGGCCACGAGGACTTCAGTCCATCTGTCAGCTAGCAGATCTTGATCAGCTTGAAGCTGCTGCTGATTTTTCTTCAGGCTATTTGCCGTGGCCATAAGCCGGCGCTTGAAGCGCTCTTGTTCGACGGGATCCTCTGGTACGGCGAATTCACCGTCGCCGAGGCTTGCCTCGTCTTTGGAGGGGGTATGTAATTCTCATCCTCCTCTCTGTCTGCCGCTCTCTCAGGAGAGCTGGCTCCTTCATCCTCCTGCTCCAAATCTTGCTGGAGGGGATTGTTGTTGTCTTCGGCACTATCCGGAGTGTTATTATCTCCTGTGCTGGTATCACCACTTTTGCTTTGGCGGGACTTAGAGCGGCACCGCTGACGTTGGCGCTTGGGTTGCTTCTTGGAAGGGTCATCCTCCGCTATCTCGTTGCCATTGCCTTCATTGGGTGTATCCACCATGTATATGTCATATGACAAGGTGGCTTTCCAGTGCCCTATAGGTGCTGGTTCATGTTCGTCTCCTACATCGTCGTCCATACCGTCGATGTCTTCGGAGTCGAAGTCGAGCATGTCGGTTAAATCATCGACAGTGGCTACGAAGTGGGTGGTGGGTGGGCGTCGAATTTCTTCATCGTCCGCATCTCAATCCTATTGGCCATAGTCCGGCCAGGGCTCTCCTGACAAAGAGAGAGACCTTAGTGAATTCAGAATGTCGCCGAAGGGCGAGTGCTGAAAGATATCCACGGCGGTGAATTCCATGATTGGCGCCCAATCAGATTCGATTGGCAGGGGCGCGGGCGGTTCGGAGTCATAAAAAGAGTCCGGCACCTTGGAGTCACGGGCTGCGCAGAGGATTATGCTGGTGTTCGGCTTGATCGCCGTTGAGACTGCAGCCCCTGAGGCGGTGTCTAACCACCCGTCCTCGATTGGCGCAGTTGGCTCCGAGCTAAGGGTCGAAGCTAATGCGGGCGCGGCCTCTGGGGTACTGTTCGGCGGCAGAGCTAGGTCATACCCATCGTGACAGTACGGCGCGCCCGGCTGTGGCTCGAATCCGTCGAAGATCAAGTCTCCGCGGATGTCGGCCGTGTAGTTCAAACTTCCAAATCTGACCTGACGGCCAGGGGCGTAGCTTTCAATCTGCTCCAGATGGCCAAGTGAATTAGCCCGCAGTGCAAATCCGCCGAATACGAAGATCTGTCCGGGGAGAAAAGTCTCACCCTGGACTGCATCGCTATCGATGATAGTAGGATCCATCAAGCCTAATGGCAACGACACAGAGGAACTCTCAATGAAAGCACCAATGTCGGTGTCAAAACCGGCGGATCTCGGGTAGGGGGTCCCGAACTGTGCATCTAGGCCGGATGGTAACAGGAGGCAGGGGACACGATGTTTTGCCTAGGTTCGGGCCCTCTTGATGGAGGTAAAACCCTACGTCCTGCTTGATTAATATTGATGATATGGGTAGTACAAGAGTAGATCTACCACGAGATTGGAGAGGCTAAACCCTAGAAGCTAGCCTATGGTATGATTGTATGTTGTGATTGTTGTCCTACGGACTAAAACCCTTCGGTTTATATAGACACCGGAGAGGGTTAGGGTTACACAAGGTCGGTTACAAAGGAGGAGATATCCATATCTGTATTGCCTAGCTTGCCTTCCACGCCAAGTAGAGTCCCATCCGGACACGAGACGAAGTCTTCAATCTTGTATCTTCATAGTCTAACAGTCCGGCCAATGGAGATAGTCCGGCTGTCCGGAGACCCCCTAATCCAGGACTCCCTCACCCATGTAGAAAACCGAATTGGACCGGGCTGATTCTTGTGCCACATCAGCTTGCCACGTTGGATGCATACGTGGCCTGGGGAGGTTGCTAGTGACCAAAATTTTGGTCGAAGAACCAACGACCTTTTACAGAAGGTCGTTAATTTCAGTTTACGACTACCAGCTTTTGACCTTCTGTTTTTGGTCAAAAAGGTCGCAAATGAAAAACTATGACCTTTAAGTGGCCAATAGTGAGGGTCACAAGTTGACATATTTCTTGTAGTGCCGGCCAGCCACCTGTGTGCAAAGCACGTCGGTGGAACCAGTCTCGCGTAAGCGTACGCGTAATGTCGGTCCGGGCCGGTTCATCCAACAATACCGCCGAACCAAAGTATGACATGCTGGTAAGTAGTATGATTTGTATCGCCCACAACTCACTTGTGTTCTACTCATGCATATAACATCAACGCATAAAACCAGGTTCGGATGCCACTGTTGGGGAACGTAGTAATTTATAAAATTTCCCTACGCACACGCAAGATCATGGTGATGCATAGCAACGAGAGGGGAGAGTGTTGTCCACGTACCCTCGTAGACCGAAAGCGGAAGCATTAGCACAATGCGGTTGATGTAGTCGTACGTCTTCACGATCCGACCGATCAAGTACCGAATGCACGGCACCTCCGAGTTCAGCACATGTTCAGCCCGATGACGTCCCTCGAACTCCGATCCAGCCAAGTGTTGAAGGAGAGTTTCATCGGCACGACGACGTGGTGACGATGATGATGTTCTACCGACGCAGGGCTTCGCCTAAGCACCACTACACTATGATCGAGGTGGACCATGGTGGAAGGGGGCACCACACACGGCTAAAAGATCAAATCAATTGTTGTGTCTATGGTGCCCCCTTGCCCCTGTATATAAAGGAGCAAGGGAGGGAGAGGTGGCCGGCTAGGGAGGAGGCGCGCCAGGAGGAATTCTACTCCCATCGGGAGTAGGACTCCCTCCCTTTCCTTGTTGGATCAGGAGAAGGGGGAAAGAGAAGGAAGAGAGAAAGGAAAGGGGGGCGCCGTCCCCCTCTCCTTGTCCTATTCGGACTAGGGGGAGGGGCACGCGGCCCTGCCTTGGCCGCCTCTCCTCTTCTTCACTAAGGCCCACTATGGCCCATTAATCCCCCGGGGGGTTCCGGTAACCCTCAATACTCCGGTAAAATCCCGATTTCACCCGGAACACTTCCAATATCCAAATATAGGCTTCCAATATATCAATCTTCATGTCTCAACCATTTCGAGACTCCTCGTCATGTCCGTGATCACATCCGGGACTCCGAACAACCTTCGGTACATCAAAACAAATAAAACTGTCATTTGAATCTTTAAGCATGCGGACCCTACAGGTTCAAGAACTATGTAGACATGACCGAGACATGTCTCAGGTCAATAACCAATAGCGGAACCTGCATGCTCATATTGGCTCCCACATATTCTACGAAGATCTTTATCGGTCAGACCGCATAACAACATACGTTGTTCCCTTTGTCATCGGTATGTTACTTGCCCAAGATTTGATCGTCGGTATCTCAATACCTAGTTCAATCTCATTACCGGCAAGTATCTTTACTCGTTCTGTAATACATCATCCCGCAACTAACTCATTAGTTGCAATGCTTGCAAGGCTTAAGTGATGTGCATTACCGAGTGGGCCCAGAGATACCTCTCCGACAATCGGAGTGAAAAACCCTAATCTTGAAATACGCCAACCCAACAAGTACCTTCGGAGACACCTGTAGAGAACCTTTATAATTACCCAGTTACGTTGTGGCATTTGGTAGCATGATGTCTACTACACAACCTTCTTCTTGTAGACGTTGTTGGGCCTCCAAGTGCAGAGATTTGTAGGACAGTAGCAAATTTCCCTCAAGTGGATGACCTAAGGATTATCAATCCGTAGGAGACGTAGGATCAAGATGGTGTCTCTCAAGCAACCCTGCAACCAAATAACAAAGAGTCTCTTGTGTTCCCAACACACCCAATAGAATGGTAAATTGTATAGGTGCACTAGTTCGGCAAAGAGATGGTGATACAAGTGGTATATGGATAATAGATAATGGTTTTTGTAATCTGAAAATATAAAAAAAGCAAGGTAACTAATGATAAAAGTGAGCACAAACGGTATTGCAATGCGTTGAAACAAGGCCTAGGGTTCATACTTTCACTAGTGCAAGTTCCCTCAACAATACTAACATAATTGGATCACATAACTATCCCTCAACATGCAACAAAGAGTCACTCCAAAGTCACTAATAGCGGAGAACAAACGAAGAGATTATGGTAGGGTATGAAACCACCTCAAAGTTATTCTTTCCAATCAATCCGTTGGGCTATTCCTATAAGTGTCACAAACAGCCCTAGAGTTCATACTAGAATAACACCTTAAGATACAAATCAACCAAAACCCTAATGTCACATAGATACTCCAATGTCACCTCAAGTATCTGTGGGTATGATTATACGATATGCATCACACAATCTCAGATTCATCTATTCAACCAACACATAGAACCTCAAAGAGTGGCCCAAAGTTTTTACCGGAGAATCACGACGAAAACGTGTGCCAACCCCTATGCATAGGGGTTCATGGGCGGAACCCGCAAGTTGATCACCAAAACATACATCAAGTGAATCACGTGATATCCCATTGTCACCACAGATACGCACGGCAAGACATACATCAAGTGTTCTCAAATCTTTAAAGACTCAATCCGATAAGATAACTTCAAAGGGGAAACTCAATCCATTATAAGAGAGTAGAGGGGGAGGAGAAACATAAGATCCAACTATAATAGCAAAGCTCGCGATACATCAAGATCATGCCAAATCAAGAACACGAGAGAGAGAGAGAGAGAGAGAGAGATCAAAGACATAGCTACTGGTACATACCCTCAGTCCCGAGGGAGAACTACTCCCTCCTCGTCATGGAGAGCACCGGGATGATGAAGATGGCCACCGGAGAGGGATTCCCCCCTCTGGCAGGGTGCCAGAACGGGTCTAGATTGGTTTTCGGTGGCTACGAAGGCTTCTGGCGGCGGAACTCCCGATCTATTGTGCTCCCCGAT
This sequence comes from Triticum urartu, assembly GCF_003073215.2. Taxonomy (NCBI): domain Eukaryota; kingdom Viridiplantae; phylum Streptophyta; class Magnoliopsida; order Poales; family Poaceae; genus Triticum; species Triticum urartu. The sequence goes on along the minus strand of NC_053027.1, from coordinate 47,662,168 downwards.
CGTTTTAGGGTATATGGATATATATAGGCGAAGAAATACATCAGGGGAGCCATGAGGGGCCCACGAGGGTGGAGGGCGCGCACAGGGGGTGGGCGCGCCGCCTGCCTCGTGGCTTCCTCGTTGCTTCCCTTACGTGCACTCCAAGTCTCCCGGATTGCTTTCCTTCCAAAAATAAGTTCTGTGAAGTTTTAGGTCAATTGGACTCCGTTTGATTTTCTTTTTCTACGATACTCTAAAACAAGGAAAAAATAGAAACTGGCACTGGGCTCTAGGTTAATAGGTTAGTCCCAAAAATCATATAAAATAGCATATAAATGCATATAAAACATCCAAGGTTGATCATATAATAACATGGAACAATAAAAAATTATAGATACGTTGGAGACGTATCAACATCCCCAAGCTTAATTCATGCTCGTCCTCGAGTAGGTAAATGATAAAAATAGAATTTTTGATGTGGAATGCTACCTAACATATTCATCATGTATTTGTCTTTATTGTAGCAAGAATATTCAGATCCATAAGATTCAAGACAAAAGTTTAATATTGACATAAAAATAATAATACTTCAAGCATACTAACTAAGCAATCATGTCTTCTCAAAATAACATGGCCAAAGAAAGTTCATCCCTACAAAATCATATAGTTTGGTCATGCTCCATTTTCGTCACACAAGAATGCTCTCATCATGGACAACCCCGATGACAAGCCAAGCAATTGTTTCATACTTTAGTAATCCCAAACTTTTTTCAACTTTCACGCAATACATGAGCGTGAGCCATGGATATAACACTATGGGTGGAATAGAATATAATGAGGGAGTTATGTGGAGAAGACAAAAAGGAGAAAGTCTCACATCGATGTGGATAATCAATGGGCTAGGGAGATGCCCATCAATTGATGTCAATGCAAGGAGTAGGGATTTCCATGCAACGGATGCACTAGAGCTATAAATGTATGAAAGCTCAACAAAAGAAACTAAGTGGGTGTGCATCCAACTTGCTTGCTCATGAAGACCTAGGGTACTTGAGGAGGCCCATTGTTGGAATATACAAGCCAAGTTCTATAATGAAAAATTCCCACTAGTAAATGAAAGTGACAAGACAAGAGACTTTCTATCATGAAGATCATGGTGCTTCTTTGAAGCACAACTGTGGAAAAAAGTATAGTAGCATTGTACCTTCTCTCTTTTTCTCTCATTTTTGGGCCTTTCTCTTTTTTATGGCCTTTCTCTTTTTTTATAATTCCTCACTTGGGACAATGCTCTACAAAATGATGATCATCACACTTCTATTTATTTACAACTCAATGATTTCAACTCGATGCTAGAACAAAAGATGACTCTATATGAATGCCTCCGATAGTGTACCGGGATATGCAATGAACCAAGAGTGACATGTATGAAAGAATTATGAATGGTGGCTTTGCCACAAATACTATGTCAAATACATGATCATGCTAAGCAATATGAAAATGATGAAGTGTGTAATAATAAGCGGAACGGTGGAAAGTTGCATGGCAATATATCTCGGAATGGCTATGGAAATGCCATAATAGGTAGGTATGGTGGATGTTTTGAGGAAGATATAAGGGGTTTATGTGTGATAGGGCGTATCATATCATGGGGTTTGGATGCACCGGCAAAGTTTGCACCAACTCTCAATGTGAGAAAGGGCAATGCACGGTACCGAAGAGGCTAGCAATGATGGAAGGGTGAGAGTGCGTATAATTCATGGACTCAACATTAGTCATAAAGAACACACATACGTATTGCAAAAATCTACAAGTCATGAAAAACCAAGCACTACGCGCATGCTCCTAGGGGGATAGATTGGTAGGAAAAGACCATCGCTCGTCCCCGACCGCCACTCATAAGGAAGACAATCAAATAACACCCAATGTTTCAAATTTGTTACACAATGTTTACCTTACGTGCATGCTATGGGACTTGCAAACTTCAACACAAGTATTCCTCAAATTCACAACTACCCAAATAGCAAAACTTTGATATCAATATCTCCATATCTCAAAACAATCATCAAGTATCAAACTTCTCTTAGTATTCAATGCAATTATATAAAAGTTTTTATTATATCCCTCTTGGATGCCCATCATATTAGGACTAGTTTCATAACCAAAGAAAATTACCATGCTGTTCTAAAGACTCTCAAAATAATATAAGTGAAGCATGAGAGTTCATCTATTTCCACAAAATAAAACCACCACCGTGCTCTAAAAGATAGAAGTGAAGCACTAGAGCAAATGACAAACTACCCCGAAAGATATAAGTGAAGATCAATGAGTAGTCGAATAATTTCAGATCTTGGTATTTTATTCAAACAGCAAGCAAAACTAAAGAAAATAAATTGACGCTCCAAGCAAAACACATATCATGTGGCGAATAAAAATATAGCTCCAAGTAAAGTTACCGATGAACGAAGACGAAAGAGGGGATGCCTTCCGGGGCATCCCCAAGCTTCGGCTTTTAGGTGTCCTTAGATTATATTGGGTTTCCATGGTCATCCCAAAGCTTAGGCTCTGGCCACTCCTTGTTCCATAATCCATCAAATCTTTTACCCAAAATTCGAAAACTTCACAACACAAAACTTAAAGTAGACAATCTCGTGAGCTCCGTTAGCGAAAGAAAACAAAACACCACTTCAAGGTACTTTAATGGACTAATTCTTTATTTATATTTGTGTTAAACCTAATGTATTCCAACTTCTCTATGGGTTATAAACTCTTTTACTAGCCATAGATTCATCAAAATAAGCAAACAACACACAAAAAACAGAATCTGTCAAAAACATAACAGTGTGTAGTAATCTGTAACTAACGCAAACTTCTGGAACCCCACAAATTCCAAAATAAATTTCTGGACGTGAGTAATTTATCTATTAATCATCTTCAAAAAGAATTAGCTAAATAGCACTCTCCAATAAAAACTGGCAGCAATTCTCGTGAGCGCTAAAGTTTCTGTTTTTTACAGCATGATCAACAAGACTTTCCCCAAGTCTTCCCAACGGTTCGACTTGGAACAAACACTAATTAAAACATAAACATCATGTAAACAGAGGATAGATGAATTATTTATTACTAAGCAGGAGGAAAAAGCAATGAACCAAAATAAAGTTGGGTTTCCTCCCAACAAGCGCTATCGTTTAACGCCCCTAGCTAGGCATGATGATTTCAATGATGCTCAAATATAAGAATTGAAACATAAAGAGAGCATCATGAAGAATATTAATAGCACATTTAATTCTAACCCACTTCCTATGCATAGGGATTTTGTGAGAAAACAACTTATGGGAACAAGAATCAACTTGCATAGGAAGGTAAAACAAGCATAACTTCAAAATTTTAAGCACATAGAGAGGAAACTTGATATTATTGCAATTCCTACAAGCATATATTCCTCCATCATAATAAATTTCAGTAGCATCATGAATAAATTCAACAATATAACCATCACACAAAGCATTCTTTTCATGATCTACAAGCATTGAATTTTTATTACTCTCCACATAAGCAAATTTCTTCTCATGAATAGTAGTGGGAGCAAACTCAACAAAGTAACTATCATGGGATTGAAAATTGAAATCAAGATGAAAAGTTTCATTGCTATCATTATTCTTTAAAGCATACGTGTCATCACAATAATCATCATAGATAGGAGGCATGCTTTCATCATAATAAATTTGCTCATCAAAACTTGGGGGACAAAAAATATCATCTTCATCAAACATAGCTTCCCCAAGCTTGTGGCGTTGCATATCATTAGCATCATAGATATTCAAGGAATTCATACTAACAACATTGCAATCATGCTCATCATTCAAATATTTAGTGCCAAACATTCTAATGCATTCTTCTTCTAGCACTTGAGCACAATTATCGGAACCCTTATTTTCACGATAGATATTAAAAAGATGAAGCATATGAGGTACCCTTAATTCCATTTTTTGTAGTTTTCTTTTATAGACTAAAATAGTAATAAAACAAGAAACTAAAAGACTCTATTGCAAGATCTAAAGATATACCTTCAAGTGCTAACCTCCTCGGCAACGGCACCAGAAAAGAGCTTAGTTGACGGGGTGTTAGTGCCGCTTTCCTCGCCTCCCCGGCAACGGCACCAGAAAAGAGCTTGATGTCTACTACACAACCTTCTTCTTGTAGACGTTGTTGGGCCTCCAAGTGCAGAGGTTTGTAGGACAGTCACAAATTTCCCTCAAGTGGATGCCCTAAGGTTTATCAATCTGCAGGAGGCATATGATGAAGATGGTCTCTCTCAAGCAACCCTGCAACCAAATAACAAAGAGTCTCTTGTGTCCCCAACACACCCAATACAATGGTAAATTGTGTAGGTGCACTATTTCGATGAAGAGATGGTGATACAACCGGTATATGGATAATAGATAATGGTTTTTGTAATCTGAAAATATAAAAACAGCAAGGTAACTAATGATAAAAGTGAGCACAAATGGTATTGCAATGCGTTGAAAGAAGGCCTAGGGTTCATACTTTCACTCATGCAAGTTCCCTCAACAATAATAACATAATTGGATCACATAACTATCCCTCAACATGCAACAAAGAGTCACTCCAATGTCACTAATAGCGGAGAACAAACAAAGAGATTATGGTAGGGTACGAAACCACCTCAAAGTTATTCTTTCCAATCAATCCGTTGGGCTATTCCTATAAGTGTCACAAACAGACCTAGAGTTCGTACTAGAATAGCACCTTAAGATACAAATCAACCAAAACGCTAATGTCACCTAGATACTCCAATGTCACCTCAAGTATCCATGGGTATGATTATACGATATGCATCACACAATCTCAGATTCATCTATTCAACGAACACATAGAACCTCAAAGAGTGCCCCAAAGTTTCTACCGGAGAATCACGACGAAAACATGTGCCAACCCCTATGCATAGGTTCATGGGTGGAACCCGCAAGTTGATCACCAAAACATACATCAAGTGAATCACGTGATTTCCCATTGTCACCATAGATACGCACGGCAAGAGATACATCAAGTGTTCTCAAATCTTTAAAGACTCAATCCGATAAGATAACTTCAAAGGGGAAACTCAATCCATTAGAAGAGAGTAGAGGGGGAGGAGAAATATAAGATCCAACTATAATAGCAAAGCTCACGATACATCAAGATCGTGTCAAATCAAGAACACGAGAGAGAGAGAGAGAGAGATCAAACACATAGCTACTGGTACATACCCTCAGCCCCGAGGGAGAAATACTCCCTCCTCGTCATGGAGAGCATCGGGATGATGAAGATGGCCATCGGAGAGGAATTCCCCCCTCCGACAGGGTGCCGGAATGGGTCTAGATTGGTTTTCGGTGGCTACGGAGGCTTCTGGCGGCGGAACTCCCGATCTATTGTGCTCCCCGATCGTTTTAGGGTATATGGATATATATATAGGCGGAAGAAATACATCAGGGGAGCCACGAGGGGCCCATGAGGGTGGAGGGCGCGCCCAGGGGGGTGGGTGCGCCCCCTGCCTCGTGGCTTCCTCATTGCTTGCTTCCCTTGCGTGCACTCCAAATCTCCCGGGTTGCTTTCCTTCCAAAAATAAGTTCCGTGAAGTTTCAGGTCAATTGGACTCCGTTTGATTTTCCTTTTCTGCGATACTCTAAAACTAGGAAAAAACAGAAACTGGCACTAGGCTCTAGGTTAATAGGTTAGTCCCAAAAATAATATAAAATAGCATATAAAACATCCAAGGTTGATAATATAATAGCATGGAGCAATCAAAAATTATAGATACGTTGGAGACGTATCATAGCACACAAATTGTTCCTCCGGTAAACGGGAGTTGCATAATCTCATAGTCATAGGAACATGTATATGTCATGAAGAAAGCAATAGCAACAAACTAAACGATCATGTGCTAAGCTAATGGAATGAGTCAAGTCAATCACATCATTCTCCTAATGATGTGATCTCGTTAATCAAATGACAACTCATGTCTATGGTTAGGAAACATAACCATCTTTTATCAATGAGCTAGTCAAGTAGAGGCATACTAGTGACACTCTGTTTGTTTTTGTATTCACACATGTATTATGTTTCTGGTAAATACAACTCTAGCATGAATAATAAACATTTATCATGATATAAGGAAATAAATAATAACTTTATTACTGCCTCTAGGGCATATTTCCTTCATACGTCCCTAACACGGTGAGGGTTTATGGGCCCCTCTTGACAGTTCGCTTTGAATAAAACTCTTCCAGCAAGGCCCAACATTGGTTTTACTATTTGCCTAATAACAACTAAAACTTGCATAGGGACTTGTCGGCCCCCGAGGTCCCTTATCAACCCCCGGGTCAGTGCTCCACATGAGTATTGGTCCATGTAAGTGCATCTAGTGCCACCCCTAGTTGGTTTTGGAGTATTGACGACAAACCTGGTTGAGGGACTAATGTGTTTGTGAGAATTGCAGGATAACACAGGTAGAAGTCCCTCATTGATTCGGTTTTTCCTACCAGAGATGACCCCTAAAAATGTGTGAAGACATTGAAGTCAAAGGTGGTATATGAAGACATTCACATTGAAGACTAAGACAAGAGAAGACATTGCGTGAAGACTATGGAGCGCGAAGACTTAGATGTTTCGTCGTTCTTTTTCTTCTTTGTTGAGTCATAGGAACCACCGTACTGTTAAGTGGGGTCCAAGTGAACCAGTCAGAATGACTGAAGTGATGCTTAACCAAAATCCTATGTCTTCGAGCGAAGGCAATGAGAGCGAATCTTATTGAGAGCTGGACAAGTCAGCTTTGCTTGCAGCCCAAGTAAAGTTGCCGTGTGTGTTTGAAATCTGACCATTGGAACACGTGTCAGTTCCTTAGTGACCCAGGGTCATTTCGGACAAATCAGGTCAGGTTGCCTAGTGGCTATAAATAGCCCACCCCCTACAACCATAAACGGTTGGCTGCTCAGAGTTAGTGTACGGCTTTTGTCGTTTGAGAGCAACCCACCTCGAAGCCTTTGAGAGAGAATTCCTTGCGAGGACAAAACCCTAAACACCTAGAGCCAAAGAGAGTGTTAGGCATCACTGAAGTCTTCCTGTCTGTGTGATCTGAAAACTTATTACACTTGAGGACTGTGTATCCTCCAGCCGGTTAGGCATCACGTTCTAAGCATCCAAGAGTCATTGTGGATCGCCGATGAACGAAGTCTGTGAAGGTTTGGAAGTCTACCTTGAAGAGTTACTAGAGTGATTGGGCGAGGACTGGGTGTCCTTAGCTCAAGGGGAATAAGGTGAAGACACGGTCTTCTGAGTTGAATCTCAGCCTCCCTAACCAGACGTACAATTGTCATAGCAACTGGAACTGGTCCAACAAATCATTGTCTTCAATGAGTCACTAGTTAAATTCTTCCAACCTCTTTATTTGCATATTGGTCCTTGTGAAGTCATTGCCTATTTGCATTATCTATTTGTCTTCACTGTGTGACTGCTTGATCTGTTTGTCTTCGTACTATCTTCCATCCTGATCTATACTCCCTAGCTGCTATTAGTCCTTGTGCTTTCATCTCATTGAATACTTGACTATGGCTTGCTTAGTTTAGTATACCTTCCGCTGCATGGTAATAGGTTTGTTTCTATCGTTTGTCTTTGAAACTTCCATGTTTTGAAGACTTTCATAAAAATCGCCTATTCACCCCCCTCTAGTCGATCACTAGCACTTTCAATTGGTATCACAGCAAGGTACTCCCCTGTTCTGTGTGATTCGGTTTAACCACCTGGAGTTTTAGCTATGTCGACTGTAGGGATAATCAAAGTCTCCACTGCGTGCCCAGTCTTTGATGGAACTGAATATCCCTACTGGAAGAATAAGATGCGCATGCATCTTGAAGCCATTGATGTCGACCTCTGGTATGTCGTCAAGAATGGCGTCCCCAAGGTTGGTGAAGGTGTCACCACTGCTGATGTCAAGAAGTTCGTTCAACTGGATTCCACTGCCAAGAACATCATCTGTGGTCATCTGACCAAAGGACAGTATGGCCGTGTGAGTGCTCTGGAAACATCCAAGCTAGTCTCGGACTGGCTCTCCAAGGTCAACGAAGGCGTCTCAACCCAGAGAGATCAAAGAATCAGTGTCCTTCGCAACCTCTTCAACCGCTTCAAGAGAAACGACAATGAGAATGTTCAGCTCACGTTTGATCGACTCACTGACATCACAAATGAGCTTCAAGCCCTCGGCGCTACTGAGATCACCAAGCATGAAGTCGTCAAGACACTCCTGAGATCACTTGACAGCTCGTTTGACACCCTAGCCCTGATGATTCAAGAACGCCCTGACTTAAAGACACTCGATCCATCTGACATACTTGAAAGGCTCAACACACATGAGTTTCAGCTTTCTGAGAAAAGAGATATCTACGGTCCCAACTATGGGCGAACTCGTGCTTTGAAGGCAAAAGCTGTATCCTCATCTGATGAAGACTCTGATTGCAGTTCTGAGGATCCTGAAGACATTGGAAAGGAGCTTGCTATGCTTGTGAAGAAGTTCCAGAAATTCGCCAAGAAGAAAGGCTTCAGAAAATCCACATGATCTAGCTCAAGGAATGATGAAGCTTCTGCTCATGACTACAAGAAGAGAACATGACACAAGTGCAAGAAACCCGGCCACTACATCTCTGATTATCCGCAGTGGGACAATGAGAACAAGAAGAGGAAGAGCAAGGAATATGATTATGACAATAAGAAGAAGAAGAAATACTCAAAGTCTTCTTCCAAGTCTTCATCAAAGTCTTCATCACACAAGAAGATCTCATCTCGCAAGGCTCGTGCGTTTGTTGGCAAGGAAATGGATTCAGAGTAGGAGTCTGCTTCTGAGGAGGCGGAGGCGGAGTCTGAGGAGGAGTCCGATTCTGGCATTGCAAGTCTGGCTACAGCCTATGTTGCCAAGTCCATCTTCAACATTGAAGACAATGACTCCATCACCGACGCCGATGCTAATGACCAGGACGACTCTGCTCCCACCTACTGCTTCATGGCACGCGGTGCCAAGGTAAACTCATGCACTACTCACTATCAAACATCCAGTGAAGATGAATCTGATTGTGGTTCCAAACCCAGCTACAAAACACTTGCTAAAATTGCAACTGAACAATAGAAAGCTATGGAACATATTCAAAAACTGTTAGACAAAAGCGATGACCTGTTAGACGCTGAAATGGCTCGATCTCAGTCCTTAATTGAAGACATAAAAACCTTCACGTTAAGTATGAGGAACTTTAAAGTTGACATGAAACGCTCTCAACAACTCATGAAAAGCTTTCCTATGATTATCTTCAAACGAAGCAAGATCTTGAGAAATTGAGAGCGGCTCATGAAGATCTTCAAAAGTAAAACGAGTCACTTCGCGCCAAATAGATCAGTTCCACTCAGGACGGATATGAACCACCATGTCTTAAATGCATTGAGCGTGACAATGCTACTTCTGTTGCTGGATGTTCTACTGTTGCTACTGTTGCAATATCTTCAACTGTTGATGTGGTAACTAACCCCTCTGCTGAGGATGCCACTGCTATTGTTGATGAAAATGCTAGGTTGAAGACATTGCTTGAAACAGGGATGTACAAAAGTCTCAAAGGGCATCACACACTATGTGATGTCCTCAAAAGGCAGATCCTGAACCGAAACCCTAGGAAAGAGGGTGTTGGGTTCGAAAGGAAAATGAATGCTGATGGCTCTTACTAGAAACCTGAGCAGTACCCCAAAACCACATGGGTTGCTGCAAAGGAACCTTCAGTGGATCCATCCACCCTATCTGGCTTCACTTGTGCTAATCCCATTGTTATTGATGAATCCTTTGATGCAAACTATAAACTGTTTAAGAATCAGAATGGTGAAGTGTTTGCCAGGTATATTGGTACTAACTGTAGGAATGGGCCACCTATGAAGAAAGTCTGGGTGCCGAAAAGGTGTCTGGAGAATCTTCCTGTGAATATCATCATGACACCACAAGTGAAGAAGACAAACCCCAGACCACAGGCTTCATATGGTCCAAAGGCTTCATACAGACAGAGGACTCACCTAAGTCGCACTAACGCAATTATTTTGCAGGGAAACCATACTCAGGCCTATGAATATGAGCGCATTTCATCAAACCGCCATGTTCATAAGACCAGGAACTACTCTGCTTATTCTTATGAGTACTATTGCCCTCCTGCAAGACTATTTGCTAGGGCTTCAAAGCCAAAGTTCTCAGATGCTGCACTTAGACTCATTGCTTCGAAGCCACCCTTGAAGATGTGGGTCGCTAAGAAAGCTTAACTCTCTTTTGCAGGGAAGGGTCTCCAGCCGAAAATCAAATTCGTCTGAAGCTATTGCTGGGGACCTTAAACATCTTGTAGGGTGCAAGATCAAATGCCCAAATGGTCTTATTATGTATTTTGTTCCTGAGTCGCTTGCTACTTGCCCTATCAGTCCTAACCTCGATCTAAGCTTTCATAATCCACTTGCTCGTCAAATGTTTATGCTTCACAATTCTCTTCGTGAAACCTATCCCCCTAACTGCACTGTAGGGTATGACACCAGCTGCTTCAGAATGGATTATTGATAGTGGGTGTACTAATCACATGACTGGCAAGTGAAGTCTTCTCATGGACTCAACTTTACTTCCATCTGACAAGAGTCACATCACATTTGCTGATACTGGTAAAAGCAAGATATTGGGTCTAGGTAGAGTTGCAATCTCAAGGGATCAACACATGGATAAAGTGATGCTTGTTGAATCGCTTGGTTTCAACTTAATGTCTGTCTCAATGCTTTGCGATTTAAACATGATTATGATATTTGGAAAATATCGTTGCCTTGTTCTAATGGAATCTGACAAGTCTCTAGTCTTTGAAGGGTATTGGAAAGATGATTTGTACGTGGTAGATTTCTCAGCAGGACCACAACTTGCCGTATGTCTTCTAGCAAAAGCTTCAGAATGCTGGCTCTGGCATCGGAGGCTAGGGCATGCTGACATGAGGAACTTGAACACTCTTGCAAAGAAGAAGCATGTCAAAGGCATCGAGGGCGTCAAGTTCAAGAAGGATCACCTATGTGGTGCCTGTGAAGCTGGAAAGATGAAGAGGGCCAAGCATCCCTCGAAGACAATCATGACAAGGACTCAACCCTTCGAACTGCTACACATGGACCTCTTCGGTCCCACTCACTACTCAACTCTTACTACTACTGCTTGTCTCTATGGCTTCGTCATTGTTGATGATTATTAAAGATATACATGGGTGCATATAATCCTCTCCAAGACTGAAGTGCAGGATGTCTTCAGACGCTTCGCCAATCGAGCCATGAACAACTATGGCGTCAAGATCAAGCACATCAGAAGTGACAATGGCACTAAATTCAAGAACACTAGCCTCGACACTTATCTTGATACTTTGGGCATCACTCATGAGTTCTCGGCTCCGTACACGCCGCAGCAGAATGGCGTCGTGGAATGCAAGAACAGAATACTTATTGAGATGGCCCGGACGATGCTCGATGAATACAAGACTCCAAGAAAGTTCTGGCCTGAAGCCATTGATACTGCATGTCATATCATCAACCATGTTTATCTTCACAAGCTTCTGAACAAAACATCCTATGACCTCCTCACTGGTAAGAAGCCAAATGTCAGTTACTTCACAGTATTTGGTGCCAGGTGCTGGATCAAGGATCCACATCACACTTCAAAATTTGCACCAAAAGCACATGAAGGTTTTATGCTTGGATATGGAAAGGATTCACACTCCTACAGAGTCTTCAACCTCTTTCACTATAAAGTGGTTGAAACTGTGGATGTGCGGTTCGATGAGACTAACGGCTCGCAAAGAGAGCGCCTGCCAAATGTGCTAGATGAAGTTCCATCCAGTGAATCCATCAAGCTTATGGGAACTGGAGACATCATACCGTCTGAAGCACAGCCCGAAGAAGAACTCATCATCTCTGCACCTGATCAACATGAAGACAATGCTCAGCCTGAAGACAATCCTTCTAACGATGAAAATGATCAGCAAGAGCAAAATCTTCGTCCTGCTCATCCTCGTGTTGCAAATGAAGTATAGATTGAGAGAATAATTGATAGCATCAATGCACCTGGTCCACTCACTCGTTCAAGGGAAACACAACTAGCAAATTTCTGTGGACACTTCGCATTCATCTCAATATCGGAACCCAAGAAAGTTGATGAAGCCTTCATGGAACCTGAATGGATTCAAGCAATGCAAGAAGAGCTTCAACAATTTGAGCTGAATAATGTATGGGAACTAGTCAAGCGTCCTGATCCTCATAAGCACAATATCATAGGCACTAAATGGATATATCGCAACAAGCAAGATGAGCATGGTCAAGTTGTCAGAAACAAAGCTCGTCTCGTTGCTCAAGGATACACTCAAGTTGAAGGAATTGACTTCGATGAAACATTTTCTCCTGTGGCTAGGCTTGAAGCTATACGCATACTGCTGGCCTATGCAAATCATTATAACATTCTTCTATTTCAAATGGATGTGAAGAGCGCTTTTCTCAATGGCAAGATTGAAGAAGAAGTGTATGTTGCACAACCGCGTGGCTTTGAAGATCCAAAACATCCTGACATGGTGTATAAGCTCAACAAGGCACTGTATGGCCTCAAACAAGCCCCTCGTGCTTGGTATGACACACTCAAAGACTTCCTGAAGAGCAAAGGCTTCAAACCTGGTTCCCTAGATCCCACACTCTTCACGAAGACATATGATGGTGAGCTATTTGTGTCCCAAATATATGTGGATGACATTATCTTCGGCTGCACGAATCAGAAATATAGTGATGAGTTTGGATACATGATGCAAGAGCAATATCAGATGTCCATGATGAGAGAGTTGAAGTTTTTCCTTGGTCTTCAAATATGACGGCAACGCAACGGCATCTTCATATCTCAAGATAAATACCTCAAAGATTGCCTGAAGAAGTTTGGAATGCAAGACCTCAAAGGTTACATGACGCCAATGCCAGCTAAACACCATCTGGGTCCCGACGACAATGGTAAAGAGTTCGATCAAAAGGTATACCGCTCCATGATTGGTTCTTTGCTTTATTTATGTGCATCTAGGCCAGATATCACGCTTAGTGTTTGCACATGTGCCCCAAGCGGCACCAAAGGAATCACATCACTTAGCTGTGAAGCGAATTCTTCGATATTTGGCTCACACCCCAACACTAGGATTATGGTATCCAAAGGGCTCAGAGTTTGATCTAGTTGGATTCTCGGATGCTGATTATGCTGGTGACAAGGTGGATCGCAAGTCTACATCAGGCACATGTCACTTTCTGGGACGATGACTCGTCTGTTGGTCTTCAAAGAAGCAGAACTTTGTATCTCTCTCCACTGCTAAATCTGAATACATTGCTGCTGGATCTTGCTGCGCTCAGCTTCTATGGATGAAGCAAACACTCAAAGACTATGACATTCATCTGAAGCAAGTGCCACTCTACTGCGACAATGAAAGCGCCATCAAGATTGCTAACAACCCAGTTCCGCACTCGAAGACAAAGCACATTGAAATTTGTCATCACTTTCTCAGAGATCATGTCATGAAGGAAGATATTGATATCATACACGTCAACACTGAAGAGCAACTGGCAGATATCTTCACAAAGCCCTTGGATGAGAAAAGGTTTTGCAAGTTACGGTGTGAGCTAAATATCTTGGAATCCTCAAATTTCCTGTGATCAGGCACACATCGTAACTCTTATGCATGTTGATGACTTAGATGTTCAACACATGAAGTAAAGTATGTCTTCATTCAATGAAGACTTACATTCTGAGTGTGAATACATTAACGTAGAATTTGACTTTGGAGCGCCACGATAATTGTGCGTCGTGTCTGGGTCTAATACTTCCTATACGGTGGTTAACGCCACCACCAAATTCTTCCCTTAGAAGTGTTTTTCTCATGGCGTTACATTTGCAAAGTCTTCGCATTTTGTTTGTCTTCAATATTACCATGGCCTCATGTTTATCTTCAATATATTGATTTAGCTTCTGTCCTCTACATCATTCACTTATAGCTACGTCTTCACATTGAATCTTTTGAACTAAGTGAATGTGATCGGACCCTAACCTTTCTATGCTCATGTCTTAAGTCTATCTATCCAAATCATATGCATTCTATTGAAACTGTCAAAACGTCTTCTCTGCGTCCTTGTCAGCAGAAGACACAGAGACAAACATTAATCTGTTTTCAATGCTAAATCCTTTCTGCCTTGAACCTGGAGAAGTGGGAACGACCACCCGACAATCCAGGCATGCGTGGGAACATGGAACAACCTCCAATGTGTTGCATGATCGCCGCGTGTCCTTCAGATGTGAATCGCCAGGGGCACCTACGTAATAATGTTGTGCCGTCCCTGTCTCTATAAATACACGCCTCACCCCAGTCATTATCTCTTCTTCCACTCTCGCACAAACCCTAGCGCCACCGCTAGCACTCGACGACGTCGGCGACGAAGCGCTTAGCTGCCGCGACCTCACCGACGCCGTCCTCACGCCGGCCGCGGACATCATCTTCTCCGCCGTCGCCGTAGGTGTCCTCCATCGCCAAGTTAGGGCGCAGAAGATTGAACTGCTCGGCCTCCTCTCCCACTCTGTCTAGCAGTTCCTCGTGTGGTAAATAAAACCTCCTTTTTACAGTCTTTTTGATCCGATAGATTCATCCTTTTCAACCAAAAGTGGTTTCTATTCCCACAAGTTGGATCTATCTCATTCTGCAACTCATAGCATGCCTAGTATGTTCACTTATGCTTCACAAAGTAGTTAGATTCCTCACTTGTACTTATTCATGGATTCATACAATCTGGAACCAACTCTCTACATATGAGTGAATGTCTTTGCACTATGAGGTCAATGTGTCAGGACCCCGATTGCAACTCACATTAATCTAGCCGGTAACACCTCATATCACTTTGCGGCCTCACGCACGGTATCCCCACGGGTGTCACCTTACCAAGGCCCGGGACCGTCTGCGCCATTTGGCTCACGTATATGATAGTGTCCCTAGCATCCATATGACAGAGAACCCGGGCTGACATGGCTAGTCGTGAACCCAAAGCGGCACTGACCTATAGGGATAGGCATACATGAATCACATCGAGCATGTCGGTCATCAGCGAGTGACTCCGGGCTGTAGCACTGGGCTAACAGGACTCCGGGGAACCCGGGCTGTAGCAGGCTAGGCAGGACTTCGGATGTCACCGCGTGACATTTCCCCAAAGGGATAGACATAGGAACGACGTGAAACACATGCCGGCCAGTCAAGTGTCCTGAGCAGTAGTGCTGGGCTAGCAGGACTCCGGTGAACCGGGCTGTAGCGGACTACTATGGCTCGAGGAACACTATACTACATTTCCCCATAAGAAAGGCTGCCAAGGATAAACAACTAGATTGTCGGATCCCACTTATACCAAGCATTTCAATCATACACACAATATGCCCGATATGAGTACATACAACATGGCATCACAACAAAACTCTACAACTCAAGTACTTTATTTAAAGGCTCCAGAGAGCCATACATAACATGTTCATACAGATAGGGGTCACATGACCCGACACTCAAGTCATACAATCATACAAGCACAAGCGGAAGCAACTAGTCTGAGTACAGACACTAGAAAGAAAGAAGGCTTCTCGAAGCCTGTCTATCTACATAGGGCCCTCCATGGCAAGGATCACCACCTGGGTGGCTAGTCACTCGTCGACGTCAAGGTCTACGTAGAACCCATTGGAGGGGGCGGTGTTGTCATCTGAAAACAGTAATTAAGCAAACATGAGTACAAAGGTACTCATCAAGTCTTACAACAGAACCTACTATACATGCTCATTCTCAAGAAGGTGGTGGGGTTATTGCAGCAAGCCAGCTTTGACTCATGGCTAAGCTATCCTACGGAACTCCACTAGTAAAATAGTTTTCGCACACAAGTCCACTACTCACCAACATAATACTCCACCGGGGATCCTCTCTCGTCATCCTACGAAAGGGCCATCCTCGGTACTCACACTTATCTTGAGTCTTTTAGCAGTATCCATTAACTTGTCTATGAACTGTATAGGCAACCAAGTAGTCCTTTACCGCGGACGCGGCTATTCGAATAGATGATGTTAACCCTGCAGGGGTATACTTCTTCATACACGCTTTCACCACTTACCGCCGTTTACACGACATGTACTCGGAAACCTTCAAGCGGAAGCCCAGCGAGGGTGTCGGCCACGGCCTACCTAAACACTTAAGTCTCTAGTCCAGGTTTATCGCCTATCCAGGTTCCATCCGCAGGGAGTCCGGCCGAGGTTTCCAGATACGGCCCCGAACGATGTGAACAGGGTCCCGAGACGCCAAACGAGCGCCCGGCATACCCGGCCACGGTGTATCTACCGCAACATAGCCCACCCCTAGGGTCAGTGCTACGAACGGCCGCCAACACATAACCTACAAGCACCAGAAACTATTTGCAACTCCTGGACAGAGTACTAGGGTGATTAAGAAGCCGAGAGGGTCCACTGGTTTCGGGCCCAATGTACGGTAGTAACTACATCTTAAATCACACATACAGATCTCAGTTCTTATGGACGGTCTTAATGAAACAACCCACCGTGTACTCCTACATGGCCTCTCATCGATACCTTTACCAAAACATGTTCAACACATCCCTCACATTACCGACATAAACATTTCACTCTAGCCCATCACCCAGATGAACTAGACCTGACACAACTCCAAGCATAGCAGGCATAGCAAGGTAGGAATCACATACATGGCTCAATCAACTCCTACACATGCTAGTGGGTTTCATCTAGTTACTGTGGCAATGACAGGTCATGCAGAGGATAAGGGTTTAACTACCGTAGCACACAGCAGTTTGAATCGCATTGTCTTAATGCACTAAACAAGAGCAGAAGCGAGAACATGGGTTTGTATCGGAATGATCAATGGGTTGCTTGCCTGTTGTAGAGGTAGTAGGGTACTGCCCTTCAGACGGATACTCGGGGTTATTCTCGGAGGCAGAACCTACCACGAAAGACCACCGAACATAATCAACACATGGCAATGTGCAACAATATGATGCATGCTATGATATGGCAAGATGAAAGTGTCTTGGCCTAATGCAAGCTAAATCAGAAGGGGATGAACTCATTTGAATCAAAGATTCAAATGTTAGATCATTAAACATGGCCTTATTAGTGCATTACCTTATTCTGCTTAAACAACAAGGTTAACTTGTTTTGTCATGCATGAAACCATTACAGATGGATAGAAGTAGGTTGAATTACCATAGTGCATGAATTTTTCTGATCATTTTTCATATATAAATCTTTGCATTTGGAGCTATGGTTGATTTTCTATGATTTCTAGAAGTTTTGGCTATTTTCTGGAATTTCCTATTAAAGAATAAATCCAGTAATTGAATTAATGCGTCAGCATGACATAGGTGTGACGTCAGCGGTCAACTGGGTCGGCAAGGTCAAACCTGACTGGTGGGCCCTGTCTGTCCGTGTCACAACTAATTAACAGAATTATGTTAGTGCTAATTGACTGTCAGTGGGGCCTGGGCCCACATGTCAGTGACTAAACTAATTAAAATTAGTTAAAACTAATCTTAAAACTGTTTAGCAGACCAGCCCCACCTGTCATAGACTCAGGGGGGTCTACCTGGGCCCACACGGGGGTTAAACAGGGTCAACTCGCCGGCGGCTTGACGCCGGCAACGACAGACGCGGCGGAGGGGCTCGGGTTTGCGTCTCCGACGACCAAATCGACGGCGGAGAGCAGCTACGTGACGCGGGGAGCGAGCCACATTATTTGGTGGAGAAAGAGGAGCTCGGGGAGGCCGGGAACGACGCCGGCGACGACCTTGGCGGTCGCCGGAGTTCGGGCAAGGATGAACCCGAAGCTACGGGGCACGGCGAGGCGCGGGGAGTGGTGCGTTAGGCTCCTGGGAACGCGTGGAAGACGAAGGCGTGCTCGATGGCGTCCCAACGTGGCCGTGGCCACGACGGCGACGTGCGGTGGCGGCGTCTTGCTTCGGCTTTGATGGCAGAGGTGGTTAGAGGACGCGGACGAGCGCGGGGAGAGGGGGAAACGGTGGCGGAGCTCATAGCGGTAGCAGGGGAGCGAACGGCGAGCTCGGGGAAGGGCTGGAGCGAGCGGGGCGGCGAAGGGGATCTCCGGTGGCCGGAGTTGAGGACGAGCTTGGTGCAGCGTCCCCGGGGTGAGCGAGCGCTCGGGGCTCGGCCTACTTGATGTAGTCGACGACGGCGGAGCTTCCTTGCATGACGGGGCAACGAATGGACGGCGGTGGCTGCGGTGAAGCTTGTTGGCGGCGACGGCTGCGCTCGGCAGGAAGATGGGGAGAGAGCCAGAGAGGGAGAGAGAGGTCACGGGGGGAGTGGTAAGAAAGTGAGGGAGACGTGGGGGTCGGCATGGCACTTGTGGACGCCTCTAGGGCATCGGCGGAAGCAGGAGGTGGCCGGCATGTGGCCGCGGGCGCCGGCCACGCACTCCTCGCCCTCCTGGCGAGAGGAGGGGGACGACTGGCAAGCGCCAGTCGACTGGGCCGAGCCAGGTGGGCTGGTGGGCTGCGCCTGGTAAGTTTCTCTCTCTCTCTCCTTTTTTTTCTTCTGTTTTTCTGATTTATTTATTATTTCTGTAACTTCAGGGCTTTACTAAAAATATCAGGGCATTACCATAAATCATAAAATTAATCATGGCCACTGCTTAGAATATATCTAACAGCAAACATTTTAGTTTATGATTATTTGAGCATTTAAAATATTTTATAGCATTTAAATGCCCAAATGCAAATACCATAAGGATTAATCCAATGACCTTTGATGTCCTAGAAAAATGTGCACCATTTTTTTCATAGGTTTTAACCCAAAACAAAAAGGGTGGGCTTTTTAGAAGGGCATTTCAGGTTCATTGGTAAAGTTTTTAGTAAACCCTAGTTGTTCCAGGGAGGGGTGCTGGGGGTTCTGTCATCCTCTTTTCAAATTTAAAAGGAATTTAAACATGATGCACACTCTAATGCTTGAACTAACGAGGGTGTGACAACTCACCCCCACTCAAAAGAATCTCGTCCCGAGATTTAGGATCCTCCGGAAAGAAGGTGGGGTACTCGAGTCGACGACGATCCTCCCTTTCCCAAGTGGCTTCTTTCTCGGAATGGTGTGACCATTGAACCTTGAGAAACTTGATATTGTGACATCGAGTGGTACGCTCGGCTTGATCAAGGATACGAACGGGATATTCCCGATATGAGAGGTTATCTTGTAGATCAAGCGTTTCGTGGTCTACTCCACGGATAGGATCCGTGAAGCAACGCCTGAGTTGAGAAACGTGGAAGACATCGTGAACTCTGGAAAGAGGCGAAGGTAGTTCCAATTGGTAGGCAACTTCTCCTTGTTTGCCAAGAATGCGAAAGGGTCCGATGTAACGAGGAGCCAATTTGCCTTTGATACCGAAACGATGGGTTCCCTTTAACGGAGTAACCCGAAGGTAAGCCTTCTCGCCGACTTCATAAGTCATGAGTTTATGTCTACGATCATATTGGCTCTTTTGACGAGATTGGGTTGTTTTCAATTTCTCACGAATAACGCGAACCTGCTCTTCTGCTTCCTGAATCATATCCGGGCCAAAGAGTTGTCTTTCCCTGGTTTCTGACCAGTTAAGAGGCGTTCGACATTTTTGTCCATAGAGAACTTCGAGAGGAGCCTTGCCCAAGCTAGCTTGATAACTATTGTTGTAAGCAAACTCCGCGAATGGAAGGCATTTCTCCCAACCCATTCCGAACGAGATGACAAAGGCTCGGAGCATATCTTCCAGAATTTGATTGACTCGTTCTACTTGACCACTTGATTGACGATGGAAGGCATTGCTAAAAGAGAGATGAGTTCCCATAGCATTTTGGAAACTTTCCCAAAATCGAGAGGTGAAGAGACTCCCACGGTCTGAGTTAATTTCGAATGGAACACCATGAAGAGACACTATTCGGGAGATGTACAAGTCAGCTAGCTGGCCAGCGGTGATACTCTCACGAACAGGTAGGAAATGGGCTACCTTGGAAAGACGATCGATCACGACGAAGATGGCATTATTCCCTCTCTTGGTCCTGGGAAACCCAGTGATAAAATCCATACTAATTTTATCCCATTTCCACTCGGGAATAGCCAAAGGTTGAAGGGTGCCAGCAAGCCGTTGATGCTCTTCTTTAACACGACGACAAACGTCGCAATTAGCAATGTATTGAGCAATTTCTCTCTTCATCCTAGTCCACCAAAACCTCTGGCGTAGGTCTTGATACATTTTAGTACTGCCGGGATGAATGGTGAGAGGGGATTCATGAGCTTCCTTAAGGATCAGCTGCCTCAGGTTTCGTGCCTTGGGAACCACTAAGCGGTTTCCAAAGTATACGACACCTTGATCATCAATGAAGAAACAATTCGCGACTCCTTTCTTAATGTTTCTCTTAATACGGGAGATTCCCGGATCTACCTTCTATGCCTTGATGATCTGATCCGTAAGGGTAGGTTTCGCCACCAGGGTGGATAGGAATCCTCGAGGAACAATGTGAAGATTAAGCTTACGAAATTCCTCATGGAGAAGTGGTTGACTTTGTTGTAACATCAGGTTGTTACAATAGGATTTACGACTTAGCGCATCAGCCATGACATTGGCCTTGCCCGGGGTGTAAGTTATTTCTAGGTCGTAATCTGAGATCAACTCGACCCAACGTCTTTGCCTGAGATTCAAATCTGGTTGGGTGAAGATATATTTCAAACTTTGGTGATCGGTGAAGATCTCGCAACGATTACCAAGGAGGTAATGTCGCCAAGTTTTGAGTGCATGGACTACAGATGCAAGCTCCAGATCATGTGTGGGATAGTTCTCCTCATGTGGGTGTAATTGCCGTGAAGCATAGGCAATTACCTGACGATCCTGCATGAGTATGCAACCTAGTCCTTGTCGCGAGGAGTCGCAATAGATAATAAAGTCCTTGGAGAAATCTGGTGGTACTAGTACGGGAGCAGATGTCAGACGTCTTCTCAATTCTTGAAAACTAAACTCGCACTGTGGGGTCCACTCGAACTTTTTATCTTTCTTGAGGAGTTCAGTTAGAGGTTTAGCAACCTTGGAGAAATTCTCGATGAAGCGGCGGCAATAGCTCGCTAAGCCAAGGAAGCTCTGAACTTGCTTGACCGTCTCAGGTGGAGTCCAATCAAGGACGGCTTGAACTCACTCGGGATTGACAGCAATACCCTTACCAGAGATTACATGGCCTAGATAGGTCACTTCTGGCAACCAAAATTCACACTTGGAGAATTTTGCATAAAGGCGATGCTCTCGAAGTTTCATCAATACCAGCCTTAGATGTTCGGCATGTTCCTCTTCATTCTTGGAGTAGATGAGCATGTCATCGAGGTATACTACGCCGAATTTATCCAAATACTCCATGAAGACCGAGTTCATTAACCGGGAGAAGGTGGCTGGGGCGTTGGTTAAACCGAAGGACATAACGGTGTACTCGTATTGGCCATAACGAGTAACAAAGGCCGTTTTGGGAATGTCCCCGTTTCTGATTTTGATTTGATGGTAGCACAACCTCAAATCCATCTTGGAAAAGACTGAGGACCCAGCGAGCTGATCATACAGATCGTTGATCCTGGGAAGCGGATACTTGTTCTTGATAGTGACCAGGTTGACAGGTCGGTAATCTACAACCATTCAATCTGTTCCATCCTATTTCTTGACGAAGAGGACGGGGCAAGCCCGAGGAGAGGAACTAGGACGGATGAAACCCTTTTTCAAGGACTCATGGAGTTGGTTCTTAAGCTCGGCTAGTTCTAAGGGTGCCATCTTGTAGGGTCTTCTAGAAATTGGAACGGTTCCTGGAACAAGGTCTATCACAAACTCGACATCCCTGTCAGGTGGAACACCTGGCAGTTCTTCTGGAAAGACATCCGGAAAGTCTCAGACTACCGGAACATCTTCAAGGTCTGGAAGGGGGTAGGCATTTAGGGAGTAAAGCTGGCGCTTGGCCACTCGAGTTAAGACATTGACTGTCTTGCCCGATGGGTGAGTAAGTTGAACGGTTCTAGTGGCACAATCAATCTTAGCATAATGAGCTGACATCCAGTCCATAACCAAAATGATGTTTATGTCCGAGGACTTGAGAGCTATTAAGGATGCAAGGAAGACAATTCTATCGACAAGAATTTCGTTCCCACGGCTTACTCTAGATGTTTGCCATCTAGAGCCAGGGGTTTGAATTTCCATGGTAGAGGGCATGTCACAGAATGTCGTATTATGCAATCGAGCATAATTCTCAGATATGAATGAATGAGATGCCCCAGTATCGAAAAGAACAGATGTCGGATGGCAATTAACAAGGAGCGTACCAAGGACGACGTTAGGATCCTCATGAGCCTCCTCGGCTGAAACATAGTTGACATGGCCACGTGTAGTAGTGACCGGCTTGGCATAGAATGTCTTTCCTGCTGGCTTACCACGGCCAACGGACTTTCCAGTTTGATTGGGGTTGTTGTTCTGGGGACACTCTCGGCTATAGTGACCCGGCTCTCCACACTTGAAACACGTCACCACACTGGAACGGGTAGCAGCGTTAGCAGCGGGGCCACCATAGGGCTTGGGCGGTGCAAACTGCTGGTTGGGACAAGGCGCCTCAAAGGATGGCCTCGGGATAAACCTGGTTGGCAGTGCCGTGCTTGGGATCCACACCCGGCGCTTCTGAGCTCCAGAGCCGGATGAAGAGCCAAAATCACGTGAGTGCTTGCGTGAAGCGTCATAATCAGTCTGGCTTGTCTCAACGCTGATGGCTTTATTGACCAACTTCTGAAAGGAGGTGCACTCGTGCAGACGAAGATCGCGGGGAAGCTCAGGGCTAAGTCCCTTGCGGAACCTTGGCTGCTTCTTAGCGTCGGTAGATACTTCTTCAGGAGCATAACGTGCCAGATTCCCAAACTCACGGCTATATGCATCCAAAGTCGGTCTTCCTTGGGTGAAATTGCAGAACTCCTCCCTCTTGCGATCCATGAGACCTTCCGGAATGTGATGCTCACGGAAAGCCTCACTGAATTCAGCCCAAGTAGTAATTTGGCCGACCGGGCGCATAGCTTCGAAGTTTTCCCACCAAAGGCTAGGAGGGCCTTCGAGGTGATAGGCAGCATAAGTAACCTTGTCGGCTTTGGCTACGTTGGCAGAACATAGCTTGTGGGTGATGCTGCGAAGCCAGTCATCCGCGTCGAGGGGCTCGATGGAATGGTTAAACTTTGGTGGGTACAGCTTGATAAAGTCATTGATTGACACCAAGTCATTTCGCTGATGGCGTGAAGTGTTCTGCTCAATCCGCTCTAGCAGGCGGTTAGTCTCACACTTGTTTCTTTCCGCCTCTAGCATCACTTTGACCAGAGAGGGCGGGTGAGGCAGATTTTCACCCCTAGCTGCACTGGCTTCCCTCTACTCTGGGGAAGCATGGTTGCTGCGGGTGTTGACCATCCTAGGAGAAAACAAGACAATGGTTTAGATAAGGATGGCTCAAACTTAGCAAGGAAGTGCAGAATGTAATGGATAACACGGAATGCAGAGATGTTCATCCGTATGGCATGGTAATATAAAACTGCCATATATATACCAACGGTCATACACATCATACATAGTTTAGTACAAGCCCAGGCTACAGTACAACTATGATGAAAGACGTTACATCTCATCAGAGGCATTCCAAGCTCCTATACATTATTTTTCTACACCTCCGGAATTGATTACACACAAAGTCATATTCCACAAGTCACGCAGGACAGTGGAGATACAACTATTACAATACTAGTGATACTACTACTAACTCAGACAGCTCCGTAGTAGTCCTCATAGAAGTCACCT
This sequence comes from Triticum urartu, assembly GCF_003073215.2. Taxonomy (NCBI): domain Eukaryota; kingdom Viridiplantae; phylum Streptophyta; class Magnoliopsida; order Poales; family Poaceae; genus Triticum; species Triticum urartu. The sequence goes on along the minus strand of NC_053027.1, from coordinate 47,638,214 downwards.
CCATAGCCTGGAAGTTCAACGTGATCATCCAGGAACAGACGGTCCTGAGGAGCTTGTGGACCAAAGGGGCTAGGATGAGGTCTTGGACCAACAAACGGTGGTCTGCGGGGACCACGGGGTGGGGTGATGCCTCCCACATCATGCCAATCTACCATGTCTGGCAGAGCAGATCTCACAGGATACAGATCCCTTGTATCCATACATCCAGCTTGCACCGCAGGTGCAAACCGAGTCAATGTGGCCCAATGATCAGCACGGGTATTGAAAAGCTCTAGCCTCAAGGCCCGATTCTCTCGGTCCTTATCTTCGAGCATCTCGGCAGTGGTATGAATGAGTCCTCCTGAGTGGAGTCAGCATAGATAGCCTGAAGATACCCTTGCGCTCCCGGAAGTGAAGCCGGCATGTAACGGAAGTCGGTGTTCCGAAGCAGGCCAGTCCGGACTCGCATGATGGTCATCATGGAATAGGCAGCATCCTGCACAGCCATCTCAATAGTAACCTCGAGTCCATAGGAACAGTGAAGGGGCTCGGTAGATCCAGGATAAGAAGGAAATATCCCGACGGTGCAGAAATATTGGCTTTGATTAAAGTCTCGGAATTGCTCTTCGACGGTGTATTCGGGATACCAACGGTAACCCATCTTGATCATTACCCAGACTAACATAGAAGTATGACCGGGCACATCAAGGCACCGGGTCAGGCGAACCACTTGGTTTTGAACACGGTTGGCCATCTGAAAGCACAACCACAATGCAAAGACATTAGAATTTCTAGGGAAAATTGGACAGCATAACAACTGTAAATGCTCAGGAAAAGATTTGAGACATCCACAACAGTTTGCAATACCACTCAACAACATCATATCAAGGTTCTGATTCAATTAGCAACATACTAAGAATAGTAGGAACTGTACTGGGGCTTGTAACAACAATCCTATAAGCTACTACGGATTAGTAACACGTGAACCTGATAGACGAAGAGAGCCTAGTCCTTAACCCATGTTGAATGAGAAGAGAATGACTCAGATCAGAGGACATAAGGTAAAGGAGTAAAAGAGCCTTACGTTCCCTGCCACAATCAATTCCCCTACATATAACTAAAGCATTTCTAGACTCGACATCGACCAGTTTGGCTCAACGAACCTATAGGCAGTCCGGCTCTGATGCCAACGCTGTCAGGACCCCGATTCCAGGTCACATCGATCTAGCCGGTAACACCTCATATCACTTTGCGGCCTCACGCACGGTATCCCACGGGTGTCGCCTTACCATGGCCCGGGACCGTTTGCACCTTTCGGCTCACGTATATGATAGTGTCGCTAGCATCCATATGACAGAGAACCCGGGCCGACATGGCTAGTCGTGAACCCAAAGCGGCACAGTCCTATGGCGACAGGCATACATGAATCACATCGAGCATGTCGGTCATCAGCGAGTGACTCCGGGCTGTATCACTGGGCTAACAGGACTCTGGGGAACCCGGGCTGTAGCAGGCTAGGCAGGACTCCGGATGTCACCGCGTGACATTTCCTCGAAGGGATAGACATAGGAACGACGTGAAACACATGCCGGCCAGTCAAGTGTCCTGAGCAGTAGTGCTGGGCTAGCAGGACTCCGGTGAACCGGGCTGTAGTGGACTGCTATGGCTCGAGGAACACTATACTACATTTCCCCATAAGAAAGACTGCCAAGGATAAACAACTAGATTGTCGGATCCCACTTATACCAAGCATTTCAATCATACACACAATATGCCCGATATGAGTACATACAACATGGCATCACAACAAAACTCTATGACTCAAGTACTTTATTTAAAGGCTCCAGAGAGCCATACATAACATGTTCATACAGATAGGGGTCACATGACCCGACACTCAAGTCATACAATCATACAAGCACAAGCGGAAGCAACTAGTCTGAGTACAGACACTAGAAAGAAAGAAGGCTTCTTGAAGCCTGTCTATCTACATAGGGCCCTCCATGGCCAGGATCACCACCTGGGTGGCTAGTCACTCGTCGACATCAAGGTCTACATAGAACCCATCGGAGGGGGCGGTGTTGTCGTCTGAAAACAGTAATTAAGCAAACATGAGTACAAAGGTACTCTTACAACAGAACCTACTATACATGCTCATTCTCAAGAAGGTGGTGGGGTTATTGCAGCAAGCCAGCTTTGACTCTTGGCTAAGCTATCCCATGGAACTCCACTAGTATAATAGTTTTTCCACACGAGTCCACTACTCACCAACACAATACTCCACTGGGGATCCTCTCTCATCATCCTACGAAAGGGCCATCCTCGGTAATCACACTTATCTTGAGTCTTTTAGCAGTATCCATTAACTTGTCTATGAACTGTATAGGCAACCAAGTAGTCCTTTACCGCGGACGCGGCTATTCAAATAGATGATGTTAAGCCTGCAGAGGTATACTTCCTCATACACGCTTTCACCACTTACCGCCGTTTACACGACATGTACTCGGCAACCTTCAAGCGGAAGCCCAGCGAGGGTGTCGGCCACGGCGTACCTAAACACTTAAGTCTCTAGTCCAGGTTTATCACCTATCCAGGTTCCATCCGCAGGGAGTCCGGCCGAGGTTTCCACATACGGCCCCGAACGATGTGAACAAGGTCCCGAGACGCCAAACGGGCACCCGGCATACCCGGCCACGGTGTATCTACCACAACATAGCCCACCCCTAGGGTCAGCGCTACGCACGGCCGCCAACACGTAACCTACAAACACCAGAAACTATTTGCAACTCCTGGACAGAGTACTAGGGTGATTGTCGGTGTCAAAACCGGCGGATCTCGGGTAGGGGGTCCCGAACTGTGCGTCTAGGCCGGATGGGAACAGGAGGCAAGGAACACGATGTTTTACCCAGGTTCGGGCCCTCTTGATGGAGGTAAAACCCTACGTCCTGCTTGATTAATATTGATGATATGGGTAGTACAAGAGTAGATCTACCACGAGATCAAGGAGGCTAAACCCTAAAAGCTAGCCTATGGTATGATTGTTGTATCATGAAGTTGTCCTACGGACTAAAACCCTCTGGTTTATATAGACACCGGAGAGGGCTAGGGTTACACAAAGTCGGTTACAATGGTAGGAGATCTTGAATATCCGCATCGCCAAGCTTGCCTTCCACGCTAAGGAAAGTCCCATCCGGACATGGGACGAACTCTTCAATCTTGTATCTTCATAGTCCTGGAGTCCGGCTGAAGGTATAGTTCGGCTACCCGAACAGCCCCTAATCCAGGACTCCCTCAGTAGCCCCTGAACCAGGCTTCAATGACGACGAATCCGGCGTGTAGATTGTCTTCGGCATTGCAAGGCGGGTTCCTCCTCCAAATTCTTGATAAAAGTTTGTAAACACCAAGAGTAGTGTCCGGCTCTGCAAAATAAGTTTCCACGTATTGCCACAGAGAGAATAATATTAACACAAATCTAATCTGCTGACGTATTCCGCAGCGTGACATCACACTATGGCCAAGACTTTATTCGAATCGTTTTCACTTTTCCACCTCAGCGTGTTTTGCAAGGCAGTTTCCTTGGCACGTATTGTCAAAGCAGAGATCGTTTCCCCCATTTACGGGATTCTCATCAATACGGACGTCGCTAACCCAACCGCGCCATTTATCACGACGCTTGGGAGGCAAGCGAGTTTTACTAGACTTGTGGGGACGCATAGTCGCATCCGCTCATATAAGGGGATAAGGATCCACCTTTTTACCTACGCCTTCTTCCTCCTTTGCCTATCCATCTTCTGCGCACCCGAGCTCCAGCGCCCAATCCCGCACTTCCTACCTCAACCTTCTCCAACAATGTCCGGAGCGGGAGGCAAGTGGATGGTCTCCTCCGTCACGGAGGGCCATGTCAAAAGGCTAAGGAAGGCCGGATACCTGTCCAAAGACATCGCGCACCGGCTTCCTGAGGAGGGGCAGCTTCTCCCCACCCCAAGGCCCCATGAGAGGGTAGTATTTCTTCCCCACTTCCTCCGTGGACTGGGTTTTCCTCTCCACCCATTTGTCCGCGGGCTCATGTTCTATTATGGCCTAGATTTCCATGATCCGGCCCCGAACTTCATCCTCAATATCTCGGTGTTTATCATCGTGTGCGAGGCTTTCCTCTGCATCCGCCCCCATTTCGGCCTCTGGCTCAAGACCTTCAACGTCAAGCCAAAGGTGGTGCACGGAAACCAGGCGGAGTGCGGAGGTGCCATGGCGGGCAAAATAGCCAATGTCCTATGGCTCGAGGGCTCCTTTGTGGAGACCTTGAAGGGGTGGCAGTCAGGGTGGTTTTACATCCCCGAGCCACGCGATCTGAAGTGGATCGCAGCCCCTGAATTCCGATCCGGACCCCCTACGCGGCTCACGTCCTGGAAGGAGACGGGCCTGTCGTGGGGCGACGAAGAAGAGGTGACCGGACTGCAAAAATGCATCCAGTCCCTGGTGAACAAGCAGCTCAAGCTTGTCAACGTAGTCCACGTCATGCTCGTCCTCCGGATCCTTCCGTGTCAAGAACGGGACTTCAATTTGTGGGAGTTCAACCCGGTGCAGCACCGAACTCTGAGCAGGCTCTTCGACACGACGTACGAAGATGTCTGGAAGGGGCTAACCAAAGGCGCCGAGGCTCTCACATCCGCCTCCGAAGACCGCGGATTCAGCTCGCAGCGTCCTGCTGGCGAGGTAAAATATTTTCATCTTTTACAGGATGTTAAGTTTTCTTCATAGTTTGACTCTATGCGGGATCTAAACTCCCTCACCTTTGACAGGATTGGCAGGCGAAGTCCGGACTGATTAACTGTCCAGCTCCCTTGCCCGAAGACCCAGCCCCTGCTCTCCTAGTGAAGCTGCTGGTTCCGGCACCTTATGTGGTGCCGGAGAAGAAGGCCAAGAAGAAGAAGGCCACGGGGACTCGAAAGAGTTCCCGGCATATGGTGGTGTCGGACTCGTCGTCCGATGAGTCCGAGACGCACTCCTCCCGTGAAGACGAGGAGGAGGAAGAAGAGATCTCTCCCCCTCCAGCGGGGGGAGGAAAGAAGAGGAAGGCCGCCCTAGTAGGGGAGGCCGAAGGGTCCAAGAAGAGGAAAACCCCTCCGCCGGACTGCGCCCCCGACACCGACGAGGATGAAGAGGAGTGGCCGGACAGGGCCAAGCGTCCGGCGAAATCATAAGTGTTCGGATACCAGAGTAACCCATGATATTCCTTTTGTTGCGCAACTTTCCCTAATGTCGAATATAATCATGCAGCCCGCCCAAGGACGGGCTCGACGAGTCGTCGAGCGGCTCCCTGGATTCATCGGACGTGAATTCAGTTCCGCTCACTGCCTCCCCCTGTGCTGCGGATGACGCCGAAGTGGCGTCGCGACAAGATCCGGGGCAAGAGGAGGTGGTCCAGGAGGAGCCACGAGGCGACCTCCCGGACTCCAGGAGTAAAGGTAACAAGACCCCCCAGGGCTCCAAGTCTGGCTTTAGGCCGGACACCGCGCCGGAATCATCGGCGGTTCCGGACCGCGGCAGGCAAACTCCTGCCAAGAGGAGCAAGCCTATTGAGCCGGCGTCCTCCGTCCAACCGGAGGCGCCGGACAATCCGCTGGAGGTGCTTAAGGGCGCCTCCATCGACGAGGAGCACCGTACCATCATGAGTACAGTGGTCCAGAAGGTTCGGTCCGCCAAAAGCGGACTGACTGAAGCTTGTGCTAGCCTTCTAACAGGCTTAGAGGTAACTAAAAATATGCAAAAATATTACCGCATAGACAGTAGCCCCTAATGCTCTATTTGGCGTTCGGAAAGAATAGAGGATCTATTAAATTTCGCAGGAGTCTAACTAAAAAGGAGTCAATATACGTATGCAGGCTTCGCTGCTGGCCACCGCCGCACTGACTGCGGAGGTGGGTGCCCTGAAGCAAGGCCTCGAGTGGACCGAGCAAGAGCTCGGCCTTGCCAAATGGCAGCTCAAGGAGAAAGAAGGTAACAGATACCTTATAGAAAAACTGCCTATAAGAAGACGCAATTGCAAAAAATGACAGGAGTATACTGCTTATTGTAGGGGCCGCAACTGAGGTGGCGACCCTCAAGCAGGCGCTGTCCGAGGCCGAGAAGAAAGCGGCCACCGAGCGGGAGAAATTTGAGGCGCAGGTCGGCGAGGTGCAGCAAGAGCTTCAGGCTCTCATGAAAAAACATGAGAGTTTGGAGCTCGACTCGAAGACGCGAGCGTCCGAGCTTGCTGCGGCCCTTAAAACTGCCAAATCTGCCAAGGCCGAAGCCCAGAAGGCCCTCCAGGAATTGGATGCGGTGAAAAAGATAGCGGCAGGTAAGGCATTCTCTATGCAAAGCAGACATATAAAAGTAAACTACTTGTTACTTACCCGAATCCGGAGCTCTCCAGGGGCATTCGCAGATCTTCCCCGCAGCGTATCCGATGCCGCCGCATTCTAACGAGCCGAGGAAGGCAGCTCAATAGAGAAGGTGTTCTGGTCTCAGTACGCTGAGGCCAGACACCTTGTGCCCTTGAGCGACCAGCTGAAGCAGCTGGTCGAGCTCCACAAGGCGGCCGAACAGGCCCTGAAGGGCTTCATAGTTCGGCTGTGGCCTGGAGAGGCCCTGCCTGGGAGCTACTTCGGACTGGTGCGGCGGCTGGTGGAGGCTTGTCCAAGGCTCGAGGTCATCAAGCGCTCTGTCTGCATCGAAGGTGCCCGTAGGGCCCTTGCCCGTGCAAAGGTGCACTAGGGTAAGCTGGATGGTGAGAAGCTTGTGAGGGACGGGCTGCCACCGGGGAAGGAGCATCGCAAGCCCGAGAACTATTACAAGGATGTTCTGGCCGGTGCCCGCCTTATGGCGGAGGAATGCACCAAGGATGTAATTTATTAATGAGCTCGCTCGTGTTATCCTGTGCGCTGAAAACTTGTTCATATGTGCTAAGCAATGCTTGAATTTAAAATATTACTTTCTATGCGGCCGTTTATCAAAGAATTGAGAGATGGCCAGTCGTCGGCTTCTGCCCCCATGCCACTAGTGCTGGGGTGTTCGGGATAAACCTGAGCGCTCTTTTTCCCATTATTGCGTCTGTCGAGGGAGGTGCTCAGCACAACGAACAAGGCAATCGGACTATAATGCTTGAACACTCTCACTTAGCCATAGAACTCTATAATTTTAAATTTCGGCGAAGCCCCTAGTATTTGGAAGACCGAGTTTGGGGTGCTATCCACGCCTTGGCCGGACAAAGCCGGTTCCTCGCTCGAAGCGGCATAAGTCTTTAAGGACTCGAAAAACCTCTCGAACAGCGACCGGCCTCTCGCCTCATCATGACAGTCAGTTTTAGCTTTCTCTACTGAGGTGCTCAGCCCAGCTCAACTGGGGCACAATCGCAGTAGTTCTCCTAGTGCTACCTTAGCCGATATAGCGGAACGTAAGGCACCAAAACATAGGAGCCGGGCATACCCAACTATTGACCCAAATCATGATTCGGAGCCGATGCATATAGTGCTATAAGTTCGGGGTGCCGCACTTGTGAAAGTGTACGGACTTCTCACGCCATATTGATGGGTACTGAAGCCCCTGGCGTATTTTTGCCGTACCACAGTGTACGGATGCAACATGTTATTCATAAACATATGTATAAAAAGAGGATAATGCAAAAAATAGACAAAAAGCTATGCATTGTTTATAGAAAGGCTTCTATGAAAGCGGAATGATACAAATAGTGCGATAAGCAAAATAAATTGGACTATTTAACATGTCCTGGCCAGGGGCAGGCCGCGGAATTGTATTAAAAAACTGGTATACTGCTCGCAATAGAGACCACCTGGGAGTTCCATAATTACTACTGGAATCAGCTACTTTGCCATCTGCCAGCTCTTTGCCGTCCGCTAGCGGACGACAAAGAAGCTCTTTGCCATCAGCTACCTGAAAGCAGACGACAAAGAATAGGCTGATGGCAAAGAAAGCCTTTGCCATCAGCCAGTTCTTTGCCGTCTGCTAGCTGACGGCAAAGAGGCAAAGAATCTTTGCCATCCGCTAGCGGACGGCAAAGAGGGAGGGGGGCTCACTAAGGAGCTCGTTAAAAAATACTTAACGGCCCCCCTCTTTGCCGTCCGCTAGCGGACGACAAAGCGCACATTAGCGGACGGCAAAGGTGGTGGACGGCAAAGATTTAACGTATCTAACGGCCGGCGCGCCCCACCCCCCCTCTCTCTCTGTTTCCCTCCCACACACGCACGCCGCCGCCCCCACCACTCGCCGCCGCCCGGTCGCACCACCGCCCCGCCGCCCCACCGTCCCCCCGCCCCGTCGCCCCGGCCCCCCGCCCCGTCTCGGCGCCGCCGCGCCCAGGCCCCCCGGCGACCCGGCCCCCCGCCCCACCGCCCCGGGCGCGTCACTCCACCGGCCGCCCGCCCCGTCGCCCCCGCCGCGCCCCCGCCCCCCCGCGCCCCCCCCCCCCTGGGACCGGCGCCGCCGCCCCAGGCCGCCCCGCCCCCCTCCTCCACCGGCCACCTCCTCCACCGGCCCAGGTGAGCTCTACCTCTCCTTTTTTTCTTCTATTTTTTTAGTTTTAGGTTTATGTTTAGTTTTAGTTTTAGGTTTAGTTTTAGTTTTAGGTTTAGTTTTAGTTTAGTTTAGGTTTAGATTTAGTTTTTTCCTTTTTTTTTTCTGTTTTTAGTTCTAGGTTTATGTTTAGATTAGATTTAGGTTTAATTTTAGGTTTAGTTCAGTTTTAGGAAGAAAAAGAAGAAGAAGAAAAAAAAGGAGAGGAGGAGAAGAAGAAGAGGAAAAGGAAAGGAAGAAGAAGAAGAGGAGGAGAAGAAAATGAAGAAGAGGAAGAAGAAGAAGAAGAAAAAAAACAGGAGAGGAGGAGAAGAAGAAGAGGAAAAAGGGAAAGGAAGAAGAAGAAGAGGAGGACGAGAAGAAAAAAGAAGAAGAGGAAGAAGAAGAAAAAAAAACAAGAGAGGAGGAGAAGAAGAAGAGGAAAAGGAAAGGAAGAAGAAGAAGAGGAGGAGGAGAAGAAAAAAGAAGAAGAGGAAGAAGGAAGAAGAAAAAAACAGGAGAGGAGGAGAAGAAGAAGAGGAAAAAGGAAAGGAAGAAGAAGAAGAGGAGGAGGAGAAGAAAAAAGAAGAAGAGGAAGAAGAAGAAGAAAAAAAACAGGAGAGGAGGAGAAGAAGAAGAGGAAAAAGGAAAGGAGGGAAGAAGAAGAAGAAGAAGAAGAAGGAAAAAAAGGAAGAAAAGGAAGAAAAGGAAGAAGAGGAAGAAGAAGAAAAGGAAAAAAGACCCCGACCCGGCACCCGACAACGACCCCCCGACCCCGAGACCCCGACCCCGACACCCCGACCCAGCCCGACCCCGACCCCGAACCCCGACCCCGACCCCGACACCCCGACCCCGGAGCCTGACCCGACACCCCGACCCCGAGCCTGACCCGACACCCTGACCCCGACACCACACCCCGACCCCGAAACAACACCCCGACACCGACACGGCACTACCCCGACATCAACACGACACCCCGACCCCCCGACCCCGAAACAGCACCCCGACCACGACACGGCACCCCGACACCGACAGGACACCCCGACCACCGACACCTCCCGAAAAGGTGTTCTTTGGCCTTCCAGAGGCCGACGGGGTCATATATTTGTGAATTATTAGTTAGGTCATATATTTTTTGATTTTGTTATGAAAAACATCATATATAATTGTGTTGATCGTGTAGTTTTAAATGTGCAGTTGTTTCATCGCTGCGAGGTTTGGTGTTCGACGACCTCGCTGTGCGTTTGACGAGCTCTGCCCCTTCGTTCGTGAGTGAGCACAAATGACAAGTCCTCCTCCCCCATTAATTATTTGATCTATTCTGATGAAACTTGATAGCTAGCTATATATGTGTCTTGAATCATCAGTATGCGTAACCAATATGTGTCTCCCGTTCGAAAGCGTCATAGTTTTAAATATGCATGCATTTGCATATCTATAACCTTGATTCTTTCGAATTGTCGAACGCTATCCATGGACAGCCCGAGTATGTGTAGATTGGGTTCGTTTTCCCATATGCTTTGCTCTGGATCCGACACATATATTTCGTCAGTGCCTCCCCTGTTGTTCTCCGGGTACACATCCTCTCTGTTTATTGCAGAGACATGTATCAGGAGAACAGCGGGGAGGTGCTGCCGAAATTTTGCGTCGGATCCGGAGCATAGCATGGGAAAATGAACCCAATCTACACATACACGGGTGGGATTAGGAGCTATCATTACCTATTAGAGTGTAGGTTGCATGGACGTAATAAAATTGACAAAGTAGATCAACTGATGAATATATACATTGTGAATTACATATATAATTGTTGTGTGCCCAGTAGCTCTGAAAGTCAAGATGAGTGATCGTGCGTGGATGTATACCGGTCACACTGGTCAGAACAAATGGAGCGCTGAATGGTTCACAAAAACTAAGGGGTTTGTGCAAGCCGCATTTGCAAATGGCCAAAAGAAAACCTGGTGCCCCTGTTTCCGGTGCGGCAATTGGGAAAAGAAGACAGAGGCTGAAATGGGCAAACACCTGCAGAAGAGTTGTTTTACGCCCGATTATACGGTGTGGACATTTCATGGTGAGTCTGCCCAACGAGACCGAGGTGAGGTGGATCGTCGTCGCACCGACGAGCATGGTACCGGGATGGAAAACATGGTGCAAGGCTATGATGATGCTCGGGATTCGGACGAGGAGATGGAGGAATCTGCAATGGCCTTCAATGAAATGTTGGAGTCTTCAAACGTCCGCTCCACGAGCACACTGAGCTTTGTCAGTTGGATGCCATCTCACAAGTAATGGCTCTGAAGGCTCAGTTCAACTTGGGCAGAGAATGCTATGACGCAATTATGACAGTATTTGGATGCTTTCTACCCAAAGGCCATGTAATGCCTGCAAACCTATACCAGTCGGACAAAATCCTCCGTCCACTGAAGATGCCCTATGAGAAGATACATGCCTGTGAGAAAGGATGTGCCTTATTTAGGCTTGACTATGCGGACTTGAACTATTGTCCCATTTGCAAGTCTTCCAGGTATATTGTGGAAGACAACGGTATGGGTGAGAAGACACAGACCAAAATCCCCGTTAGTGTTCTTCGGTATATGCCAATCGTACCAAGACTTCAACGTCTTTTCATGGTCGAAGAGACGGCCAGACAGATGACATGGCACAAAACAGGCAAAAGAACCGAACTAGATGCAGATGGGAATCTGATGATGGTACACACATCGGATGGTGTTGCGTGGAAAAAGTTTGATGAATTACATGCTGACAAAGCGGCAGATCCGAGGCATCCTCGAGTCGGCATCAGCACAGATGGGTTCAGTGTGTTTGGTATGACGGCAGCCCAATACAGTTGTTGTCCCGTATTTGTCCTTCCACTCAATCTCCCCCCGGACAGATTATGCAAAGAAAGAACATTTTCCTGACGTTGATAATTGCAGGACCCAACTATCCGGGAAAAAAATATGAATGTGTACATGCAGCCGCTTAAGGACGAATTGCAAGAAGCCTGGGATAATGGGTTCAAGACATACGACGCCTTTAGCAAACGGAACTTCATAATGTGTGTCTGGTACATGTACTCGACGCATGACTTGCCGGCGTATGCGCTATTCGTTGGCTGGTGTGTGCATGGAAGGTTCCCGTGCCCCACATGCAAGGGAGCTCTTGAGTTTCGTTGGCTTCAAGCCGGTCGCAAGTTTTCTTGCTTCGACATGCATAGACAGTTCCTGGATCCTCGCCATAAGTTCAGGAAAGACAAGAAGAACTTCATCAGGGGTAGAGTTGTCAAAAACTCTGCACCACCTGCATTGACAGGCCAACAGACCCTAGATCAGTTAAACGCTCTCGAGCCAGATCCACAACGTCCAGGGTACTTCAAGGGGTATAATACTAAGCACGCATGGACTCACAAAACATGCTTATGGGATCTGCCTTACTTCAAAGACCTTCTTTGCCCACACAACATCGATGTGATGCACACTGAGAAGAATATCGCCGAGGCACTTTTTGGTACATTGTTCGGCATAGATGGGAAGTCAAAGGATAATACTAAGGCTAGAGTCGATCTGGAGGCGCTATGTGATAGGCTGTTACAAAACATGAAAGAACCGAAAGGAAAGCAGAACTGGACGAAGCTAAAGGCATGGTTCAATCTTGGAAGTCCAGCTATGAGGGAAATTCTCTTGTGGGTGCAACAGCAGTTGATGTTCCCCGATGGGTATGCAGCGAATCTAAAGAGGGGAGCGAATCTTGATAAACTGAAGATATTTGGTCTCAAGAGTCATGATTGGCACATATGGATTCAGTGGGTAATGCCAGTGATGTTGCGTGGCTTCATCCCTGAGGATGAATGGCTAGTACTGGCAGAACTCAGCTATTTCTTCCATTTTCTTTGTGCGAAAGAACTATCTCCTGGCGTGCTAGAAGAAATGGAAGAGTTGGCGCCGGAGTTGATCTGCAAGTTAGAGAAGATCTTTCCACCGGGCTTCTTTAATCCAATGCAGCATTTTGATTTTGCATCTCCCGACCGAGGCAAGATTGGGGGGGCCCGTGCAAAATCGTTGGTGCTACCCATCTGAAAGGATGCAGAAGACGCTTCGAGAAAAATGTAAAAATAAACGTAGAATTGAAGCATCGATGGCTGAGGAATTCATCACAGAGGAGGCGGCAAACTTCATAACAGCGCACTACGAAGACAAAAATCGTCATTTGCATAATCCGAAGCCTCGGTACAATGCTGACGAGCCTAAAAAGGGTGGATCCAACCTCAGCCTATTCAAAGGGAATCTCGCACCAGCTAGTGTTTCACATCCAGTATCTTTGGATAACGAAGAATGGCGGACCATTTCGTTGTATATCTTCAACAACCTGATAGAAGTGCGGCCGTACATCGAGTAAGTTCTCGGTACATTGTTTCGCAACTTCTATGTCCTTTGAACTACTCTTATTCCTGGATATGTTATACAGTCGATACGTCGCCATATTCTTGTATGGAGCGGAGATCCAAAAGGATTCCATCGAAGAGTATGAGCTTCTCGCAAAGCAAGGAGGTGGCTATCCCGGTTTCATCTCTTGGTTCAAACAAACGGTAATTTCTAATAGACAATTTCATTTCATTTGCTAATTTGTGCATAATGCAACAATCCTTTCATATTAAACTTGTAGGCTAATTCAGAGTCTATGGACGCCGAATTGAGACAAGTCGCTAATGGTTTTGACTATAAGGTCCGTTCATTTGACAAGTACGACATCAACGGATATCGCTTTCGTACCTATGGCAAAGAGCTATCTATGGCCGACCGAAAGTCTACAAATTGTTGTGTATCTGCTATCGGTGAAGGAGGTGCCGAGTATTATGGGAGAGTTGAAGCAATTTATGAACTTCTGTTCTATGGTGAAAACCCACCGAATGTCGTAGTCTTCAAATGTTATTGGTTTCAGCCGAAGGAGACTAGAAGGACTCATGCACATATAGGGCTAGTTGAAATCAACCAAAGCACTCATTTAGATGTTCCTGATGTCTATATTATGGCTCAACAGGCGACCCAAGTATTCTATCTACCGTGGGCCTGCCAAACTAATCCAAATCTGAAAGGTTGGGATGTTGTTTATGAAGTGCCGCCACGTGCTAGACTTTCTCCCCCAAAGGAAGAGGATTATGAACCTCACATTAACCCAGACACATATGATGGAGAATTCTTCCAAGAGACACGTCTTTCCAAAAAGCGTTTCAAGAACCGCTATACTTCACCCCAAAACATTGAAGTAGACAGCGACAATGAATCCGACATCACCCCAGAGGAGGAACAAGAAGAGCCGGAACAAGAAGAGGTTACTGTTGCGGATGACCTATCAATGCTTGACCGATTACGTCAAGGTGGCCTTGCACATGTTGAGCCCATCATTGATTATAGTGATGATGATGATTATGCATTTATTGATGATACTGATCGAGATTATTAGTAGTGTCAGGTATTCAATTTTTTTATGTTGTACTTGATGATGATACACTTAAGTGATATACATATTATTATTCATGTCGGTACTTTTTTTATGTTGTACTAATTTCGTTTATTCTTTGTCATGGCAGGTGTTGAAAGATGGTGGGCGCTGGTCGGGAGCGCGCCGAGGCCCCTTCTTCGTCGGCGCGTGGTGCGAGGTCTTCCATTCCACACGCACCTCTCCGCCGAGCGTTGCTGGACAGTATGGTGACACCGGCGGGCCCTTCTTCGTCGACCGTGGTGCCCAGCAGGGGACGAGGTAAGAAGAAGAGAGGAGGTGGAGCACGTGGTCGTGGGAGAGGAGGTAGGGTGACTCTTACGGCGCCTTCCTCGCCACCGCCCCCAGCTGTTTCACCCGAGCACATGACTGCTAGGGTGGACTCGTCTGAGGAGGAGGCTGCACGGACTCCGGTCCACGAGCCTCCGGTCCATGAGTCTTCGGCCCACGAGCCTCGGGTCGACGGGCCTTCGGCCCACGAGACCCCGGAGGAGCACACGTCTGGATGGGGTACCTGGTCGGGTCAGCCTAAGGATGGCGGGGAGCCGAGTGGCCATGCTGATGATGGCGGGGAGCCGACTGATGAGGAGGGGGAGGAGCGGGGCAACGTCTACCAGCGTGGTGCTACACGGCTCCCGTTCGTGCCGGCGACCCGCGAGCAGAGGTGGTTGATTTTCCCTAATGGGGCGAGGTAAGTGCATTTAATCTTTTTGTACCTTCTGCATTCACGTTTCTTCAAATAACTGATGTGTTGGCCTTGTCATGCTGCAGGGGTTGGGACCACCATGAAAGTGTCCGCCGGCCCAACTCCGTCCTTGGAGTTCTGATTTGGCAAAACTTCCCGGGGTTTGTCACGTTGCCTGGTGAGGGTCGGCTTCCAGAGGTTGGATTGACTTGGGAGCACTACTTGGCTGCCCTGGCCCCGCCGGGTGAGATTATCGACGGTGTCTTGTGCAAGATGAGGGCAGACGTCGTGATCAGAAAGTTCTGGGTAATTGCTCCTTTACACAATTAAAAATCTTCAACTAGCTAGTTATTAATTGTACTAATCAATATCGTCTCATTTGATTGCAGACATTCTACAGGTGTGAGGAGGGATACGAGGAGGAGGCGGATCATGTTATCCACAAGGAATGCAAGCGCCTACTTCAGAACTTACGGCATGAGGTTCGGGTGCAGGCTATTTGAGACTACTACACCGGGCGTGGTATCAAGAAGCCCAAGTAGGAGTGCCGCGATAAGTTCTTGAGTAAGGAGAAGTACATGAAGGTAATTCTTAAGGCCTTGTACTTACTTCCATCATTTAGTAATTCATAGCCTTAGCGCTCAAGTTTCTATTTGCTAACTTAGGCCCCTCCGAGATGGTGTGCGGATCGGATGGATTGTTGGGAGGTGTTGGTCAATGCGTGGTGCTCAGAAGAATGGCTGGCCACCCACAAAGAGGCCAAGGACAAACGTGCCCAAATGGAAGGTGTGCCACACCACCAAGGCAGCTCCAACTTATTTCAGTACGGGCGGAACTGGGTATGTGGTTTGCTTCATGATTCATGCAATTCATTCATCATACTAGCTTTAGCCCTTTAATTACTAATTTAATTTGTTTCTCTCTTTCGGGCACGCTACAATAAGGCGGATAAGGTGCCAGAGGTGTACGACCTGTATGCCATGGCCCACACTGGCCCTTACAAGAAAGTCAAGGCATTCTCTGCGTCTGACCTTGATGATCCAAAGAACTTCACCAACATCTCCGCCCACGACAAGCTCGTGCAATATAGAGATCAGGGGAAGGCGAGGAAAGGGGAGGACTTTAACCCAAGCCAGGGTCCCATTGATACAGAGCTGCTGCTGATATCTGGTGGCGGGAGGTCCCATGGCTCCATAGCCATGGGAGATGGACTTATCCGTTGTCCTAGCACTCTCCCGGAGATCAAGGCGCGCCAGTCGAGCTCCGCTCCTAAGATAAGGCCTCGTGAACGGCCAGTCCAACTCGCCTTCAAGGTTAGTTATACGTACTCAGCTATCTTTCTCCATTACATTGTGTGCGCTTCCATCAATGATTACAAATGGTCATGTGAGTGGTGTTGCAGGCTGCTATATAGAGTGAGAGAGATAGAACAGAGAAACTTCTGGCGGAGGCGGCGGAGAGGCCGCGGGAGTTGGAGGAGAGGACGACAAAGATGTTGGAGGAGAAGAGGGCACGGAATGACATGCAGGCAAGGGCCATGTACGAGCTCCTTGTGGTAAGTTTCTTCTGCAGATTACTTGCTAGTCTTAACATTTGAGTCTCATTACTAACTAGTATGACTCTGTTGTGAAAACCAAATGTGCAGTCTGTGTGCGAGAAGTCCGGTCAGACCGCTCTGCCGATGCCAGTGATTGCTCCTGGGAGCACGGTGAGTTTAATTTGAATGGACATTACTTGCTAGTCTTAACATTTGAGTGTCATAATGCTAACGAGACATTGGAAATGATCTTTGGTGCAGCTTAACTCCAGAAATGCATCGCACGTTCCTTCTCTAGCTACCGGCAAGAGCCAGCCCGCTCCTTCTCCAGCTACCGGCGCGAGCTAGCCCGGTCCTACACCTCCGTGATCACGGTAAGTTTCTCTAGTGTTTTGCTTAACAAATGCATAAAGACCTAGACTTAGCTTTATTTCCTCCAATATGCTTACCATAATGACCTAGAGTTAGCTTCTTTTCCTCCAAAATGACTTAATAAGCTTACTGACCTCATAAACCATCCATTCTACCTAAGTTAGCTCTAAAACGATATGTACTTAGCTTACTTATGTCAAAAATTGCATAATTAACTTAGTTAGCTCATAAACGATCCATTTTACCTAGGTTAGCTCCAAAATGACCCATCTTACCTAGGTTAGCTTATAAATGATCCAGTTTATCCAAGTTAGCTCTAAAATGACCCAATTTACCTACAGTAGCTCCTAAACGATCCATTTCACCTAAGTTAGCTAAAAACGATCCATTTCACCTAAATTAGCTCTTAAATGATCCATTTCACCTAAGTTTGCTCAAAAAAGATCCATTTCACCTTAGTTAGCTCAAAAACACCTTAGTTAGCTCATAAATGATCCATTTCACCTAAGTTAGCTCTTAAATGATCCATTTCACCTAAGTTAGCTAAAAAACAATCCATTTCACCTTAGTTAGCTCAAAAAGATCCATTCACCTTAGTTAGCTCATAAATGATCCATTTCAACTAAGTTAGCTCATAAATGATCCATTTCACCTAAGTTAGCTCAAAAACAATCCATTTCACCTTAGTTAGCTCAAAAAGATCCATTTCACCTTAGTTAGCTCATAAACGACCCATTTCAAGTAAGTTAGCTCATAAATGATCCATTTCACCTAAGTTAGCTCATAAATGATCCATTTCACCTTAGTTAGCTCAAAAACTATTTATTTGACCTTAGTTAGCTCAAAAACGATCCATTTCACCTTAGTTAGCTCATAAATGATCCATTTCAACTAAGTTAGCTCATAAATGATCCATTTCACCTAAGTTAGCTCAAAAACAATCCATTTCACCTTAGTTAGCTCAAAAAGATCCATTTCACCTTAGTTAGCTCATAAACGACCCATTTCAAGTAAGTTAGCTCATAAATGATCCATTTCACCTAAGTTAGCTCATAAATGATCCATTTCACCTTAGTTAGCTCAAAAACTATTCATTTCACCTTAGTTAGCTCAAAAACGATGCCCTTCACCTTAGTTAGCTCATAAATGACCCATTTCAATTAAGTTAGCTCATAAATGATCCATTTCAACTAAGTTAGCTCATAAACAACCCATTTCAACTTAGTTAGCTCATATATGATCCATTTCAACTAAGTTAGCTCATAAATGACATATACTTCTTGTTCTAGTCTTCTTCTTGTTCTAGTCACCTATTTCTAACTTTCTTATTTACCATTTTGCAGATTTCATTCACTTCATGGAACATAGCTTGCTATGATGGAGTGCTTGCTTTTCCTTTCATGAAACTTTGCATTGTATCTAGCTTGCTATGATGGAACTTCCTATTGTAATATGTATATGGATGGAACTTGCTTAGGTATGAACAATGTGTATGGATGAAACTTATGTGATATGTGATATGAAACTTATGTGCTGGATATCTGATATGGAAATATATCTATATATGTCATATATATTTGCTCTGAAAATTGTTGGATTCAAAAAAACAGAAAAAAGAGCAAATATGCAGGCTCTTTGCCGTCTGCCACCGACGGCAAAGAGCTCTTTGCCATCAGCAGCGGACGGCAAAGAGGCCACGTGACAGGCAGCTGTGCTTCCTGGGAGGCTGACCAATTTGGTCAGTTTGCCTACAGTGGCTGATGGCAAAGGCTTTGCCGTCCGCGGCGAACGGCAAAGAGCAAAAACTTTGCCTACAGCGGCGGACGGCAAAGGCCTGCCGTGTAGTGACGTCGGCTGACATCACACGGCGGACGGCAAAGGCCTTCCGAAGTTTGCCGTCAGCGGCGGACGGCAAAGGCCTGCCGTTAGCCACCTAACGGAGTAACAGCGCACTTATTGCCGTCTGCACTCTTTGCCGTCCGCTGCTGATGGCAAAGGCTCCTTTGCCGTCAGCCGCCCGAAGCAGACGGCAAAGTACCTCTTTGCCGAACCTTACTTTGCCGTCACCTTTTGCCGTCCGCGGCGGACGACAAAGACCTTTGCCGTCAGCCATCCATGCCTTTGCCGTCCGCCATGGCTGACGGCAAAGTAGCTGATTCCTGTAGTGAATGCGGCATGGCTTGTCTGCTTTCCTGGATCTTGCATCGTTTGTGCGGCAGTTGAATTGCCGAACGAGTCATTCGAAGTATGGAGTCCTGAGAGTAAGAGAAAAAAAAGGAATCCGGCAGCCCCTGGTGCGGTTTAAGCCGTATTTCGGGCGTGCTGTGATAGTGCCCCTTCCCCTGTGCCCATGGTATTTCAAGAGCGTAGTTATGTACGCGAAGCACTGGTTTCGCTATATCGCGAGGGCTAGGGTTGGGGCCGCATTGCTACGCTAGCTCAGAACGTGCCAGGCGGTCTTGTTGTAGGGTACTCAGGGCGCGCTTGACAGTGTCCGGCGTTTTCAAGGCCGAACTGGAGAACTGCCTAGAGAGGCTGCTTTGTACTTCTGCTGTGAGCGCTAGCGTGTGCTCCTCCTTTCGGAGGGAGCGTTCGGTGTTCCCATTGACCGTGATTACTCCTCTAGGGCCTGGCATCTTGAGCTTGAGTTATGCATAGTGCGGTACCGTGTTGAATTTTGCGAATGCGGTTCGCCCAAGCAGTGCGTGATAGCCACTACGGAACGGGACTATGTCGAAGATTCACTCCTCGCTTCGGAAGTTATCCGGAGATCCGAAGACCACTTCAAGTGTGACTGAGCCTGTACAGTTGGCTTCTACACCTGGTATGACGCCTTTAGAGGTCGTTTTGGTGGGCTTGATCCTCGAGGGATCTATGCCCATTTTTCGCACTGTATCCTGGTAAAGCAGGTTCAGGCTGCTGCCGCCATCCATGAGGACTCTTGTGAGATGAAATTCATCAATGATTGGGTCTAGAACCAATGCAGCGAAGCCACCGTGACGGATGCTAGTGGGGTGGTCCCTTTGATCAAAGGTGATCGGGCAGGAGGACCATGGGTTGAACTTTGGGGCGACTGGCTCCATCGCATATACGTCCCGTAACGCACGCTTCCGCTCCCTCTTAGGGATGTGGGTTGCGTATATCATGTTCACCGTCCGCACTTGCGGGGGAAATCCCTTCTGTCCATCGTTGTTCGGCGGCCTGGGCTCCTCCTCGTTGTCGCTATACAACCCCTTGTCTTTGTTTTCGGCTCTTAACTTGCCTGCCTGCTTGAACACCCAACAATCCCTGTTGGTGTGATTGGCTGGCTTTCGGGGGTGCCATGTATCTGGCACAAGTGGTCGAGTATTCAGTCCAAACTGGACGGGCCCTGAGTATTTCTTTTGAATGGCTTTTTCCGTTGACCGGATTTGTAGCCTCGGAATCCGGCATTAACTGCCGTATCCTCGTTGCTGTCGCTGTTAATGCGGCGCTTTTGTTTGTTCCGACGCGACCTGTCGCTTTTGTCCTTGGTATTCGAATTACCAGGGTTCTTGGTTAAATTGTTGCTGCGAGCTAGCCAGCTGTATTCTCCCACGCAAAAGCGGGTCATGAGTGTCGTGAGGGCTGCCATAGATTTCGGCTTTTCCTGTCCCAGGTGCCGGGCAAGCCACTCGTCACGGATATTATGCTTGAAGGCCGCTAAGGCCTCTGCGTCCGGACAGTCGACTATCTGGTTTTTCTTTGTTAGGAATCGTGTCCAGAATTGCCTGGCTGATTCCTCTGGCTGCTAAATTATGTGGCTTAGGTCATCGGCGTCTGGTGGTCGCACATAAGTGCCCTGGAAGTTGTCAAGGAATGCGGCTTCCAGGTCCTCCCAAGAACCGATTGAGTCTGCTGGCAAGCTATTAAGCCAATGCTGGGCCGGTATAGATCATCACCGCGGGCCATGTGGATATGAAGGAGATAATCCTCGATCCATACTGCAGGATCTGTTGTGCCATCGTACGATTTGATGTTTACGGGTTTGAAGCCCTCAGGGATTTTATGATCCATTACTTCATCTGTGAAGCATAGTGGGTGTGCGGCGCATCTGTATTGGGCTATATCACGACGCAGCTTGAAGGAGCTTTGTCTGTTGAGTTTGGCCCGGCCGGATTTATTGCATCCGGAGTAACAATCACCGTCACGTGCCATGGGGCGCCTGCATGATCTTTAGATCGATCTTGTTTGCCTTGCCTTGTCCTCCAGTATGTCGCGCAGGTCGGGGGCATTTTCCCGTGCCTTAGTATGCTTGACGCGGCGTCGGGGCATGGCTTGAGTGGAGGGCCAAGAGGCCTCTCTGTCGCGGCCACGAGGTGGCCGGTCGGCCATGTCATGCGCTGGTGATGTAGGTGCTTCCTCTTCTAGTCGGTGTAGCAGCCTGCGCTTTGGGTAACTCTTGGAGGGGCGTTCGAGTTCATACTCTTTGGCCGCATGGACTTCAGTCCATCTGTCAGCTAGCAAATCCTGATCAGCTCTAAGATGTTGCTGCTTTTTCTTGAGGCTGCTTGCCGTGGCCATAAGCCTGCGTTTAAAACGCTCTTGTTCGGCGAGACCCTCTGGCACGACGAACTCGTTGTCGTCGAGGCTTGTCTCGTCTTCGGAGGGAGGAGTATAATTATCGTCCTCAACCTCTTGGTCCGCCGCCCTCTCGTGAGGGCTAGCTTCTCTGTCCTCCTATGCTGAATCTTGCTGGAGGGGGTGTTCTTCGGTGCTATCCGGAGTAGTATTATCTCCCGTGCCGGAATCACCATTTTTGCTTTGGCGGGATTTAGAGCGGCGCCACTGACGCCGGCGCTTGGGCTGTTTCTTAGAGGTATCGTCCCCCGTTGTTCCATCGCCATCTCCATCCTTTGGAGTGTCCACCATATATATGTCATATGACGAGGTGGCCTTCCAGCACCCTATAGGTGCTGGTTCTTGTTCGTCTCCTACATCGTCGTCCATGCCGTCGATGTCTTCGGAGTCGAAGTCAAGCATGTCGGTTATGTCGTCGACAGTGGCTATGAAGTGGGTGGTGGGTGGGTTTTGAATTTCTTCATCGTCCGTATCCCAACCTTGCTGACTGTAGTCCGGACAGGGCTCTCCTGATAAAGAGAGAGACTTTAGAGAATTCAGGATGTTGCCGAAGGGCGAGTGCTGAAAGATGGCCGTGGCGGTGAACTCCATTATCGGCGCCCAATCGGATTCGATCGGCAGGGGCGCGGGGGGCTCGGAGTTCGGAGAGGAATCCGGCTCCTCGGAGTCACGGGCCATGCAGAGTGCGGGGCTGGATTTCGGCTCGATCGCCTCTGAGATCGCAGCCCCTAAGGCAGCGTCCAACCGCTGATCCTCGATCGGCGCAGTAGGCTCGGAATCAATGGTCGGAACCGATGCGTGTGCGGCCTCCAAGGTGCTGTTCGGCGGCAGAGCTATATCATGCCCATCGAGACAGTGCGACGCGCTTGGCTGTGGCTCGAATCCGTCGAAGATCAAGTCCCCGCGGATGTCAGCCGTGTAGTTTAGGCTTCCAAACCTGACCTGATGGCCAGGGGCGTAGCTTCCGATCTTCTCAAGGTGGCCAAGCGAATGGGTTCGCAGTGCGAAGCCACCGAAGATGAAGATCTGTCCGGGGAGAAAAGTCTCACCCTAGACTGCATCGTTGTTGATGATCGAAGGAGCCATCGGGCCTAAAAGCGACGACACAGAGGAACTCTCAATGAAAGCACCAATGTCGGTGTCAAAACCGGCGGATCTCGGGTAGGGGGTCCCGAACTGTGCGTCTAGGCCAGATGGTAATAGGAGGCAAGGAACATGATGTTTTACCCAGGTTCGGGCCCTCTTGATGGAGGTAAAACTCTACGTCCTGCTTGATTAATATTGATGATATGGGTAGTACAAGAGTAGATCTACCACGAGATCAAGGAGGCTAAACCCTAAAAGCTAGCCTATGGTATGATTGTTGTGTCATGAAGTTGTCCTACGAACTAAAACCCTCCGGTTAATATAGACACCGGAGAGGGTTAGGGTTACACAAAGTCGGTTACAATGGTAGGAGATCTTGAATATCCGCATCGCCAAGCTTGCCTTCAACGCCAAGGAAAGTCCCATCCGGACACAGGACGAAGTCTTCAATCTTGTATCTTCATAGTCCTGGAGTCCGGCTGAAGGTATAGTCCGGCTACCCAAACACCCCCTAATTCAGGACTCCCTCAGTGATTAAGAAGCCGAGAGGGTCCATTGGTTTCGGGCCCAATGTACGGTAGTAACTGCATCTTAAATCACACATACAGATCTCAGTTCTTATGGACGGTCTCAATGAAACACCCCACCATGTACTCCTACATGGCCTCTCATCGATACCTTTACCAAAACATGTTCAACACATCCCTCACATTACCGACATAAACATTTCACTGTAGCCCATCACCCAGATGAACCAGACCTGACACAACTCTAAGCATAGCAGGCATAGCAAGGTAGGAATCACATACATGGCTCAATCAACTCCTACACATGCTAGTGGGTTTCATCTAGTTACTGTGGCAATGACAGGTCATGCAGAGGATAAGGGTTCAACTACCGTAGCACACAGCAGTTTGAATCGCGTTGTCTTAATGCAGTAAACAAGAGCAGAAGCGAGAACATGGGTTTGTATCGGAATGATCAATGGATTGCTTGCCTGTTGTAGAGGTAGTTGGGTAGTGCCCTTCAGACGGATACTTGGGGTTATCCTCGGAGGCAGAACTTACCAGGAAAGACACACCAAACATAATCAACACATGGCAATGTGCAACAATATGATGCATGCTATGATATGGCAAGATGAAAGTGTCTTAGCCTAATGCAAGCTAAATCAGAAGGGGATGAACTCATTTGAATCAAAGATTCAAATGTTAGCTCATTAAACATGGCCTTATTAGTGCATTACCTTATTCTGCTTAAACAGCAAGGTTAACTTGTTTTGTCATGCATGAAACCATTACAGATGGATAGATTGAATTTTTCTGATCATTTTTCATATATAAATCTTTGCATTTGGAGCTATGGTTGATTTTCTATGATTTTTAGAAGTTTTGGCTATTTTCTGGAATTTCCTATTAAAGAATAAATCCTGTAATTGTATTAATGCGTCAGCATGACATAGGTGTGACATCAGTGGTCAACTGGGTCGGCCAGGTCAAACCTGACAGGTGGGCCCTGTCTGTCCGTGTCACAACTAATTAACAGAATTATGTTAGTGCTAATTGACTGTCAGTGGGGCCTGGGCCCACATGTCAGTGACTAAACTAATTAAAATTATTTAAAACTAATCTTAAACTGTTTAGCAGACCGGCCCCACCTGTCATAGACTCAGGAGGGTCTACCTGGGCCCACACGGGGGTCAAACAGGGTCAACTCGCCAGCGGCTTGACGCCGGCGACGACAGACGCGGCGGAGGGGCTCGGGTTTGCGTCTTCGGCGAGAAAATCGACGGCGGAGAGCAGCCACATGACGCGGGGAGTGAGCCGCATCGTTTGTTGGAGAAAGTGGAGCTCGGGGAGGCCGGGAACGACGCCGGCGACGACCTTGGCGATAGCCAAAGTTCGGGCGAGGATGAACCCGAAGCTACGGGGCACGGTGAGGCGCGGGGAGTGGTGCGTTAGGCTCCTGGGAACGCGTGGAAGACGAAGGCGTGGTCGGTGGCGTCCCAACGTGGTTGTGGCCACGACGGCGACGTGCGGTGGCGGCGGCGAGCTTCGGCTTCGATGGCAGAGGTGGTTAGAGGACGCGGACGAGCGCGGGGAGAGGGGGAAACGGTGGCGGAGCTCACAATGGTCGCAGGGGAGCGAACGGCGAGCTCAGGGAAGGGCTGGAGCGAGCGGGGCGGCGAAGGGGATCTCCGGTGGCCGGAGTTGAGGACGAGCTCGGTGCAGCTTCTCCGGGGCGAGCGAGCGCTCGGGGCTCGGCCTACTTGATGTAGTCGACGACGGTAGAGCTTCCTGGCATGACGGGGCAACGAATGGACGGCGGTTGCTGCGGTGAAGCTTGTCAGCGGCGACGGCTGCGCTCGGCAGGAAGATGGGGAGAGAGCCAGAGAGGGAGAGAGGCCACGGGGAGAGTGGGAAGAAAGTGAGGGAGATGTGGGGGTCGGCGTGGCACTCGTGGACGCCTCCAGGGCATCGGCGGAAGCAGGAGGTGGCCGGCGTGTGGTCGCAGGCGCCGGCCACGCGCTCCTCGTGCTCCTGGTGAGAGGAGAGGGAGGACTGGCAAGCGCCAGTCGACTGGGCCGAGCCAGGTGGGCTGGTGGGCTGCGCGTGGTAAGTTTCTCTCTCTTTCTCCTTTTTTTTTCTGTTTTTCTGATTTATTTATTATTTCTATAACTTCAGGGCTTTATTAAAAATATCAGGGCATTACCATAAATCATAAAATTAATCATGGCCACTTCTTAGAATATATCTAACAGCAAACATTTTAGTTTATGATTATTTGAGCATTTAAAATATTTTATAGCATTTAAATGCCCAAATGCAAATACCATAAGGATTAATCCAATGACCTTTGATGTCCTAGAAAAATGTGCACCATTTTTGTCATAGGTTTTAACCCAAAACAAAAAGGCTGGGCTTTTTAGAAGGGCATTTCTTGTTCATTGGTAAAGTTTTTAGTAAACCCTACTTGTTCTAGGGGGGTGTTGGGGGTTCTGTCATCCCCATTTCAAATATAAAAGGAATTTAAACATGATGCACACTCTAATGCTTGAACTAACTAGGGTGTGACATGTAGACCACGACCTGACTAACCGCTCAAGTCTCTAGTCCAGGTTTATCGCCTATTCAGGTTCCATCCGCAAGGAAATCCGGCCGGGGTGTCCTCAACGGCCCCAACCGATGTGTGCAGGGTTCCTGAGACACCAAACAGGCGACTCGGTACACCGTGCCATGGTGTATCTACCGCATCATAGCCCACCCCTGGGGTCAGCGCTACGCACGGCCGCCAACACATAACCTATACACACCAGAGACTAGTTGCAACTCCTGGACAGAGGACGAGAGGGATCAGTAAGTCGAGCGGGGTCGTATTTCAGGGCCCAATGTGTGGTAGTAGCTTAATCTTAAATCACGCATACAGATCTCAGTTCTTAGGGACGGCCTCAATGAAACAACCCACCATGTACTCCTACATGGCCTCTCATCGATACCTTTACCAAATCATGTTCAACACATCCCTCACATTACCGTCGTAATCATTTCACTCTAGCCCATCACCCAGATGAACCAGACCTGACACAACCCTAAGCATAGCAGGCACAACAAGGTTGGAAACACACACATGGCTCAATCAACTCCTACACATGCTAGTGGGTTTCATCTAGTTACTGTGGCAATGACAGGTCATGCAGAGGATAAGGGTTCAACTACCACAGCACACAGCAGTTTGAAACGTTGTTGTCTTAATGCAGTAAAAGAGAGCAGAAGAAAGAACATGGGATTGTATCGATATGATCAATGGGGTTGCTTGCCTGATCGAGTAGTAGCAGGGTACTACCCTTCAGCTGGATACTCGGAAATATCCTCGGAGGCAGAACCTACCACGAAAGACACCACAGAACACAATCATCACATGGCAATATGCAACAATATGATGCATGCTATGACATGGCAATATGAGGTGTCCTGCCTAATGCAATGTGAAACAAGTTGGTTTGGGTCCATTTGAATCTAAGATTCAAATGGAAGCTTATGTTCTTAACCCTTATAAGTGTATTAGGTTGTTTCACCTAAACAGCAAGGTTCAAGTGTTTTGTCATGCATGAAACCATTACAGATGGAAAGATTGATTTTTTTCTGATCAAATTTCATATATATAAATCTTTGCATTGGGAGTTACAGATTAAAAGTTATGAATTTTTGAAGTTTGTAATATTTTCTGGAATTTCCTGTATAAGAATAATTCCAGTAATTGAGTTATTGAGTCAGCATTGCGTCAGTGTGACGTCAGTGGTGAACGGGGCCGGTCCAGGTCAAACCTGACCAGTGGGACCCGCGTGTCAGTAGTTACTTAACTAACTAATTTTGGTTAGTGCTAATCTAAGTTAATTAGCAGGGCGGTCCCACGTGTCATAGACTCAGGGGAAGTCAACCTGGGCCCACACGGGGTCAAACAGGGTCAAACTCGCCGACGTTTAACTGCCAGCGAGGCCAGACGCGGTGGAGTGATGCGGGTTTCATGCTCCGGCGACCAAAACGATGGCGGAGAGCATCTACGCGTAGCTGGGAGCAAGCCGCATCGAGTGGTGGCAGTGGGTGGAGCTGGGGTGGCCGGAAACGTCGCCGGCGACCAGCGTTGCGGCTGCCAGAGTTCGGGCAAGGTTGAACTAGTCGCTAGGAGGCACGGCGAGGAGCGTGCGGGGGTGCTACGGGCTTCTACGAGTGCGGTGAAGGTGATGGCGTGCTCGGTTGCGAGCTAACGTGGCTGTGGCTACGACGGCGACGTGCGGTGGCGGCGGTGGGTGCGGCCGAGCTTAGTGCAGTCGTTGCGGTGCTCGAGAGGGTAAACAGAGAGGATGGGGAGGTGGCTGAGCTCACGGCGGTCACGTCGAGGCAGACGGCAAGGTCGGGGACGTGCTGGGGCTGCGGTAAAGGCGAAGGGGATCTCCGGTGGCCGGAGTTGGAGAAGACGGGGTCAGGGCGACGCCAGAATGGGCGAGCGCTCGAGGCTTGGCCTGCTCGATGTAGTCGATGACGGCGGAGCTCGTGGACACAGTGGCGCGGCGCGAGGGCAACGGAGGGCGCGGCTACGTCGACGGTGCGGCAGTAGGGGCGTCGGCCATGGTGGGAGAGGGCGAGGGAGAGAGACAGGGGGAGAATGGGTGCGTCCGCGGGGTCGGGGAGGCGACGTGGAGCTCGCCCAAAGTCCCATGAGCACGAGCGGCAAGCAGGTGGCATGGTGGTGAGCTCTCACGCGCCGGCGTCACCTCCCTAGCTGCCTGGCGGGGACGTAGCAGCTGGCTGGCACAGGCTAGCACAGTGCTGGGCCGCCAGGTGGGCCGGCTGGTGGCTTGCCAGGTTTGCTTCCTTTCTCTCTCTTTTTCTGTTTTCTATTTATTCTGTTTTGTGTTTTGAAATAGTAAAAATACTATTTCATTTAGGAAAACCCTGAAAATATTCAGAGGCACATTTGAAAATATTCTCAACAGCCTAAAATTACTTTCACGATTATTTGGGCATTTTAAAATATTTATAGGATTTAATTTCCCCAAATGCAATTAGTAATGAATTAATCCAATGACCTTATGATGTCCTAGAAAAGTGTGCACCATTTTTGTCAAAGGTTTTAACCCAAAAGAAAAAGGGTGGACTTTTTAGAAGGGCATTTCAGGTTCATTGAAAAAGTTTTTAGTAAACCCTAGTTGTTCCAGGGGGTGCTGGGGGTTCTGTCATCCCCATTTCAGTTTTCTGGGAAGATAAACATGATGCAACACTCTAATGCATGAACTAGCTAGGGTGTCACAACACACCCCCACTCAAAAGAATCTCGTCCCGAGATTTAGGATCCGTTAGGAAGAAGGTGGGGTACTCGAGTTTTTCAGAGTGGTGTGACCATTGAACCTTAAGAAACTTGATGTTATGGCGTCGAGTGGTACGCTCGGCTTGATCAAGGATACGAACGGGATATTCCCGATATGAGAGATTATCTTGTAGATCAAGCATTTCGGGGTCCACTCCACGGATAGGATCCGCGAAGCAACGCCTGAGTTGAGAAACATGGAAGACATTGTGAACTTTGGAAAGATGCGGAGGTAGTTCCATTTGGTAGGCAACTTCTCCTCGTTTGGCAAGAATGCAAAAGGGTCCAATGTAACGAGGAGCCAATTTGCCTTTGATACCGAAACGATGGGTTCCCTTTAACGGAATAACCCGAAAGTAAGCCTTCTCGCCGACTTCATAAGTCATGAGCTTATGTTTACGGTCATATTGGCTCTTTTGACGAGATTGGGCTATTTTTAATTTCTCACGAATAATGCGAACGTGATCTTCTGCTTCCTGAATCATATCCGGGCCAAAGAGTTGTCTTTCCCCGGTTTCTAACCAGTTAAGAGGCGTTCAACATTTTCGTCCATAGAGAACTTCGAAAGGAGCTTTGCCCAAGCTAGCTTGATAACTATTGTTATAAGAGAACTCCGCGAATGGAAGGCATTTCTCCCAATCCATTCCGAATGAGATGACCGAAGATCGAAGCATATCCTCCAGAATTTGATTGACTCGCTCTACTTGACCACTTGATTGGGGGTGGAAGGCGGTGCTAAAAGAGAGACGAGTTCCCATAGCATTTTGGAAACTTTCCCAAAATCAAGAGGTGAAGAGACTCCCACGGTCTGAGTTAATTTCCAATGGAACACCATGAAGAGACACTGTTCGGGAGATGTATAGGTCAGCTAGCTGGCTAGCGGTGATACTCTCACGAATAGGTAGGAAGTGGGCTACTTTGGAAAGACGATCGATCACGATGAAGATAGCATTATTCCCTCTATTGGTCCTGGGAAACCCAGTAATGAAATCCATACTGATTTTATCCCATTTCCATTCAGGAATAGCCAAAGATTGAAGGGTGCCAGCAGGCCGTTGATGCTCTGCTTTAACACGACAACAGACGTCGCAACTAGCAATGTTTTGAGCAATTTCTCTCTTCATCATAGGCCACCAAAACCTCTGGCGTAGGTCTTGATACATTTTAGTGCTACCGGGATGAATGGCGAGAGGGGATTCATGAGCTTCCTTAAGAATCAACTGTCGTAGATGTTGTTTCTTGGGAACCACCAAGCGGTTCTCGAAGAAGACAACACCTCGCTCATCCATGGAAAAACATTTAGCAACTTCGCTAGCGATGTTTTCCTTAATCCGGGATATTCCCTTATCACGCTTCTGGGCAGCTATGATTTGATCTATAAGGTTAGGCTTCGCCACCAGGGTGGATAGGAATCCTCGAGGAACTATGTGAAGGTTAAGCTTACAAAATTCCTCGTGGAGAAATGGTTGACTTTGTTGTAACATCAGGCAGTTACAATAAGATTTGTGACTTAGCGCATCAGCCATGACATTGGCTTTGCCCGGGGTGTAAGCTATTCCTAAGTCGTAATCCGAGATCAACTCAACCCAACGTCTTTGCCTGAGATTCAAATCCGGTTGAGTGAAGATATATTTCAGACTTTGGTGATCAGTGAAGATCTCGCAACGATTACCGAGAAGGTAATGTCGCCAAGTTTTAAGTGCATGGACTACAGCTGCAAGCTCTAGATCATGTGTGGGATAGTTTTCCTCATGTGGGTGTAATTGCCATGAAGCATAGGCAATTACCTGCCGATCTTGCATGAGTATGCAACCTAGTCCTTGTCGCAAGGCGTCGCAATAGATAATAAAGTCCTTGGAGAAGTCTGGTGGTACCAGTACGGGAGCAGATGTCAGGCGTCTTTTCAGTTCCTATAAGCTGAACTCACACTGTGGGGTCCACTCGAACTTTTTATCTTTCTTGAGGAGTTCAGTTAGAGGTTTAGCAACCTTGGAGAAATTCTTGACGAAGCGGCGACAATAACTCGCTAAGCCAAGGAAGCTCTGAACTTGCTTGACCGTCTCAGGTGGAGTCCAATCAAGGACGGCTTGAACTCACTCGGCATTGACAGAAATACCCTTACCAGAGATTACATGGCCTAGATAGGTCACTTCTGGCAACCAAAATTCACACTTGAAGAATTTGGCATAAAGGCGATGCTCTCGAAGTTTCGTCAATACCAGCCTTAGATGTTTGGCATGTTCTTCCTCGCTCTTGGAGTAGATGAGTATATCATCAAGGTATACCACGACGAATTTATCCAAATACTCCATGAAGATCGAGTTCATTAACCGAGAGAAAGTGGCTGGGGCATTGGTTAAATCGAAGGACATAACGGTGTACTCGTATTGGCCATAGCGAGTAACAAAGGCCGTTTTGGGAATCTCCACGTTTTTTATTTTGATTTGATGGTAGCCCAACCACAAATCCTGAAGGAAATATGCCCTAGAGGCAATAATAAAGTTATTATTTATTTCCTTATTTCATGATAAATGTTTATTATTCATGCTAGAATTGTATTAACCGGAAACATAATACATGTGTGAATACATAGACAAACAAGAGTGTCACTAGTATGCCTCTACTTGACTAGCTCGTTAATCAAAGATGGTTATGTTTCCTAACCATGAACAAAGAATTGTTATTTGATTAACGAGGTCACATCATTAGTTGAATGATCTGATTGACATGACCCATTCTATTAGCTTAGCACCCGATCGTTTAGTATGTTGCTATTGCTTTATTCATGACTTATACATGTTCCTATGACTATGAGATTATGCAACTCCCGTTTGCCGGAGGAACACTTTGGGTACTACCAAACGTCACAATGTAACTGGGTGATTATAAAGGAGTACTACAGGTGTCTCCAATGGTAGATGTTGGGTTGGCGTATTTCGAGATTAGGATTTGTCACTCCGATCGTCGGAGAGGTATCTCTGGGCCCTCTCGGTAATGCACATCACTTAAGCCTTGCAAGCATTACAACTAATGAGTTAGTTGTGGGATGATGTATTACGGAACGAGTAAAGAGACTTGCCGGTAACGAGATTGAACTAGGTATTGGATACCGACGATCGAATCTCGGGCAAGTAACATACCGATGACAAAGGGAACAACGTATGTTGTTATGCGGTCTGACCGATAAAGATCTTCGTAGAATATGTAGGAGCCAATATGGGCATCCAGGTCCCGCTATTGGTTATTGACCATAGATGTGTCTCGGTCATGTCTACATTGTTCTCGAACCGTAGGGTCCGCACGCTTAACGTTACGATGACAGTTATTATGAGTTTATGCATTTTGATGTACCGAAGGTTGTTCGGAGTCCCGGATGTGATCACAGACATGACGAGGAGTCTCGAAATGGTCGAGACATAAATATTGATATATTGGAAGCCTATATTTGGACATCGGAAGTGTTCCGGGTGAAATCGGGAATTTTACCGGATTACCGGGAGGTTACCGGAACCCCCCGGAATGCAAATGGGCCAACATGGGCCTTGGTGGAAAGGTGAAAGGGCTGCCCCATGGGCTGCGCGCCTCCCCCCTTCCCCTAGTCCTATTAGGACTAGGGAAGGTGGCCGGCCAACCCCTCTCTCTTTCCCCACTTGGGGAGTCCTATTTGGAATAGGATTGGAAGGGGAGTCCTACTCCCAGCGGGAGTAGGACTCCTCCTATGGCTGCCGCACCCCTCCCCCTTTGCCCCTTTATATACGGGGGCAGGGGGCACCTCTAGACACACAATTGATCATTGAGATCTTTCCTTAGCCGTGTGCGGTGCCCCCTGCCACCAAATTCCACCTCGATCATATTGTTGCAGTGCTTAGGCGAAGCCCTGCGTCGGTAGTACATCAAGATCGTCACCACGCCATCGTGCTGACGGAACTCTTCCTCGATGCTTTGCTGGATCGGAGCCCGAGGATCGTCATCGAGCTGAACGTGTGCTAAGAACTCGGAGGTGCCGGAGTAACGGTGCTTGGATCGGTCGGATCGGGAAGAAGACGTACGACTACTTCCTCTACGTTGTGTCAAACGCTTCCGTTGCGATCTACAAGGGTACGTAGATCATACTCTCCCCTCGTTGCTATGCATCACCATGATCTTGCGTGTGCGTAGGAAATTTTTTGAAATTACTACGTTCCCCAACAAATCCATCTTGGAAAAGACTGAGGATCCAGCGAGCTGATCATATAGATCATTGATCCTAGGAAGCGGATACTTGTTCTTGATAGTGACCAAGTTGACAGGTCGGCAATCTACAACCATCCGATCCGTTCCATCCTTCTTCTTGATGAAGAGGACGGGGCAAGCCCAAGGAGAGGAACTAGGACGGATGAAACCCTTTTTCAAGGAGTCATCGAGTTGGTTCTTAAGCTCGGCTAGCTCTAAGGGTGCCATCTTATAGGGTCTTCTAGAAATTGGGACGGTTCCCGGAACAAGGTCTATCACGAACTCGACATCCCTGTCAGGTGGAACACCTGGCAGTTCTTCTGGAAAGACATCCGGGAAGTCTCGGACTACCGGGATATCATCAAGGTCTGGGAGGGGGTTGGCATTTAGGGAGTAAAGTTGGCGCTTGGCCACTCGAGTTAAGACATTGACTGTCTTGCTCGATGGGTGAGTAAGTTGAACGGTTCTAGTGGCACAATCAATTTTAGCATAATGAGCTGACATCCAGTCCATACCCAAGATGATGTTTATGTCCGAGCACTTGAGAGCTATTAAGGATGCAAGGAAGACAAGTCTATCGACATGAATTTCATTCCCATGGCTTACTCTAGAAGTTTGCCATTTGGAACCTGGAGTTTGAATTACCATGGAAGTGGGCATGTCACAGAATGTAGTGTTATGCAATCGAGCATAGTTCTTAGATATGAATGAATGAGATGCTCCAGTATCGAAAAGAATAGATGCCGGATGGCAATTAACAAGGAGCGTACGAAGGACGACGTTAGGATGATCATGAGCCTCCTCAGCTGAGACATAGTTGACATGGCCACGTGCAGTGGTGGCTGGCTTGGCGTAGAATGTGTTTCCCGCTGGCTTACAACGGCCAACGGACTTTCCAGACTGGTTGGGGTTGTTCTGGGGACACTCTCGACTGTAGTGACCCGGCTCTGCACATTTGAAACATGTCACAACATTGGGGCATGGAGCAGCATTAGTAGCGGGGCCACCATAGGTCTTAGGCGGTGCAAACTGCTGGTTGGGGCGAGGCGCCTCAAAGGATGGCCTCGGAATGAACCTGGGTGGCAGCGCTGTGCTTGGAATCCACACCCGACGCTTCTGAGATCCAGAGCCGGATGAAGAACCAAAATCATGAGAGTGCTTGCGTGAAACGTCATAGTCAGTCTGGCCTGTCTTAGCACTGATGGCCTTATTGACCAACTTCTGGAAGGAGGTGCACTCGTGTAGACGAAGATCACGGCGAAGCTCGGGGCTAAGTCCCTTGCGGAACCTTGCCTGCTTCTTAGCGTCGGTGGATACTTCTTCAGGAGCATAACGTGCCAGATTCCCAAACTCACGACTATAAGCATCCACAGTCAGTCTGCCTTGGGTGAAATTGCAGAACTCTTCCCTCTTATGATCCATGAGACCTTCCGGGATTTGGCCGACCGGGCGCATAGCCTCAAACTTTTCCCACCAAAGGCTAGCAGGGCCTTCAAGGTGATAGGAAGCATAGGTAACCTTATAGCTTCGGCTACGTTGGCAGGACGTAGCTTGTGGGTGATGCTGCGAAGCCAGTCATCCGCGTTGAGGGGCTCGACGGAATGATTAAACTTGGGTGCGTACTGTTGGGTTTCGTAGTAATTTCAAAAAATTTCCTACGCACACGCAAGATCATGTGATGCATAGCAACGAGAGGGGAGAGTATGATCTACATACCTAGTAGATCGACAACGGAAGCGTTTGGTTGATGTAGTCGTACGTCTTCACGATCCGACCGATCAAGCGCCGAAACTACGGCACCTCCGAGTTCTAGCACACGTTCAGCTCGATGACGATCCCCGGACTCCGATCCAGCAAAGTGTCGGGGAAGAGTTCCATCAGCACGACGGCGTGGTGACGATCTTGACGTGCTACTGCTGCAGGGCTTCGCCTAAGCACCGCTACAATATTATCGAGGACTATGGTGGCTGGGGCGCCGCACACGGCTAAGGAATAGATCACGTGGATCAACTTATGTATCTCTGGGGTGCCCCTGCCTCTGTATATAAAGGACTAAGGGGGGAGGCTGGCCGGCCAAGGAGGGTGCGCCAGGAGAGTCCTACTCCCTCTGGGAGTAGGATTCCCCCCCCCAATCCTAGTTGGAATAGGATTCGCGGAGGGGGAAAAGAGAGGGGGGGGGCCGGCCACCTCTCCTTGTCCTAATAGGACTAGGGGAGGGGGGAGGCACGCGGCCCATCTTGGGCTGCCCCTTCTCTTTTCCACTAATGCCCACTAAGGCCCATATAGCTCCCGGGGGTTCCGGTAACCTCCCGGTACTCCGGTAAAATCCCGATTTCACCCGGAACATTTCCGATATCCAAATATAGGCTTCCAATATATCAATCTTTATGTCTCGACCATTTCGAGACTCCTCGTCATGTCCGTGATCACATCCGGGACTCCGAACAACCTTCGGTACATCAAAATGCATAAACTCATAATATAACTGTCATCGTAACCTTAAGCGTGCGGACCCTACGGGTTCGAGAACAATGTAGACATGACTGAGAAATGTCTCCGGTCAATAACCAATAGCGGGACCTGGAAGCCCATATTGGCTCCTACATATTCTACGAAGATCTTTATCGGTCAGACCGCATAACAACATACGTCGTTCCCTTTGTCATCGGTATGTTACTTGCCTGAGATTCGATCGTCGGTATTCCAAATACCTAGTTCAATCTCGTTACCGGCAAGTCTCTTTACTCGTTCTGTAATACATCATCCCGCAACTAACTTATTAGTTGCAATGCTTGCAAGGCTTAAGTGATGTGCATTACCGAGAGGGCCCAGAGATACATTACCGAGATGTGCATTACCGAGCAACATAATTTGCAAAATACTACTAGGACTAAGTTCATGATAAATTTAAGTTCAATTAATCATATTACTTAAGAACTCCCACTTAGATAGACATCCCTCTAATCCTCTAAGTGATCACGTGATCCAAATCAACTAAACCATGTCCGATCATCACGTGAGATGGAGCAGTTTCATTGGTGAACATCTTTATGTTGATCATATCTACTATATGATTCACGCCCGACCTTTCGGTCTCCGTGTTCCGAGGCCATATTTGTATATGCTTGGCTCGTCAAGTTTAACCTGAGTATTCCGCGTGCGCAACTGTTTTGCACCCGTTGTATTTGAACGTAGAACCTATCACACCCGATCATCACGTGGTGTCTCAGCACGAAGAACTTTCGCAACGGTGCATACTCAGGGAGAACACTACTTGATAATTTAGTGAGAGATCATCTTATAATGCTACCGTCAATCAAAGAAAGATAAGATGCTTAAAAGATAAACATCACATGCAATCAATATAAGTGATATGATATGGCCATCATCATCTTGTGCTTGTGATCTCCATCTCCGAAGCACCGTGGGGATCACCATCATCATCGGCGTGACACCTTGATCTCCATCGTAGCATCGTTGTCGTCTCGCCAAGCTTATGCTTCCACGACTATCGCTACCGTTTAGTGATAAAGTAAAGCATTACATCGCGATTGCATTGCATACAATAAAGCGACAACCATATGGCTCCTGCCGGTTGCCGATAACTCGGTTACAAAACATGATCATCTCATACAATAAAATTCAGCATCATGCCTTGACCATATCACATCACAACATGCCCTGCAAAAACAAGTTAGACGTCCTCGTAACCTTAAGCGTGCGGACCCTACGGGTTCGAGAACAATGTAGACATGACTGAGACACGTCTCCGGTCAATAACCAATAGCGGGACCTGGAAGCCCATATTGGCTCCTACATATTCTACGAAGATCTTTATCGGTCAGACCGCATAACAACATACGTCGTTCCCTTTGTCATCGGTATGTTACTTGCCCGAGATTCGATCGTCGGTATTCCAAATACCTAGTTCAATCTCGTTACCGGCAAGTCTCTTTACTCGTTCTGTAATACATCATCCCGCAACTAACTTATTAGTTGCAATACTTGCAAGGCTTAAGTGATGTGCATTACCGAGAGGGCCCAGAGATACCTCTCCGACAATTGGAGTGACAAATCCTAATCTCGAAATACGCCAACCCAACATGTACCTTTGGAGACACCTGTAGTACTCCTTTATAATCACCCAGTTACGTTGTGACGTTTGGTAATACCCAAAGTGTTCCTCCGGTAAACGGGAGTTGCATAATCTCATAGTTATAGGAACATGTATAAGTCATGAAGAAAGCAATAGCAACATACTAAACGATCGGGTGCTAAGCTAATGGAATGGGTCATGTCAATCACATCATTCTCCTAATGATGTGATCCCGTTAATCAAATAACAACTCTTTTGTTTATGGTTAGGAAACATAACCATCTTCGATTAACGAGCTAGTCAAGTAGAGGCATACTAGTGACACTATGTTTGTCTATGTATTCACACAAGTATTATGTTTCTGGTTAATACAATTCTAGCATGAATAATAAACATTTATCATGATATAAGGAAATAAATAATAACTTTATTATTGCCTCTAGGGCATATTTCCTTCAGGTACAACTTGATAAAGTTATTGATTGACACCAAGTCGTTTCGCTGATGACATGCAGTGTTCTGCTCAATCCGCTCTAGCAAGCGGTTAGTCTCACGCTTGTTTCTTTCTGCTTCCAGCATAACTTCGGCCAGAGAAGGCGGGTGAGGTAGGTTCTCACCCCTAGCTGCACTGGCTTCCCCGTGCTCTGAGGTGGCAGGGTTGCTGCGGGTGTTGACCATCCTAGGAAAAACAAGACAACGGTTTAGACAAGGATGGCACAATCTTGGCAAGGAAGTGCAGACTGTAATGGATAAGATGGAATGCTGAGATGTTCATTGCACGACATGGTAATATAGAAACTGCCATATATATACCATTGGTCATACACACCGTACATAGTTTAGTACAAGCCCAGGCTAGAGTAGAACTACGGTGAAAGACATTACATCTCATCGGAGACATTCCAAGCTCCTATACATTATTTTTCTACACCTCCGGAGCGTGATACACACCAAGTCGTATCCCATGGTCACGCAGGACTGTGGAGAATACAACTATTACAGTACTAGTGAAACTACTACTAGCTCAGACGTCTCCGTAGTAATCCTCATAAAAGTCACCACCAAAGCCTGGAAGCGGAACATGATCATCTAGGAACAGACGGTCCTGCGGAGCCAGCGGACCATAGGGACTCGGATGTGGCCTTGGTCCCACAACCGGTGGCAGACGGGGACCACGAGGAGGGGTGATGCCTCCTACACATGGCACTCCATACAATCTTGCAATCCAGACCGCACAGGGCACAGGTCCCTCAGGTCCATGTACCTTGCATGTACAGCAGGTGCAAACCAAGTCAAAGTGGCCTAGTGATCAGCACGAGAGTTGAAAAGCTCCATACGCAAGGCCCGATTTTCACGGTCCTTATCCTCGAGCATCTCGGCAGTGGTGCGGAGTAGTGACTCCTCATGTACAGAGTCATAGTACAAAGCCTGATAGTACCCCTGTGCTCTAGGGAGTGAGGCTGGCATGTAGCGGAAATCGGTGTTCTGAAGCAAGGCAGTCCTGGCTCGAATGATAGTCATCACTGAGTAAGCTGCATCCTGCACATACATCTCAATAGTAACCCCAAGCCCATAAGAGCAGTGGAGGGGTTCAGTGGCTCAAGGATAAGAGGGATATATCCTGACGGTACAAAGGTACTGGCTCTGGTTGAAGTCTTGGAACTGCTCCCCGACGGTATATTCCGGATACCATCGATAGCCTGTCTCGACCATCACTCGAACCAACATGGCCATGTGACTGGGTACATCGAGGCACCGGGTCAGACGAACCACTTGGTTCTGGGAACGGGTGGCCATCTAAAAGCACATAATAATGCAAAGGCATTATAATTTCCTAGGAGAAATCGGACAGCATAACGGCTGTAAATGCTCAGAAAAAGATTTGAGACATTCACCACAGTTTGCAAAACCACTCAACAACATCATATCAAGGTTCTGGTTCAACTGACAACATACTAAAAGTAGTAGAAACTGTACTGAGGCTTGTAACAACAATCCTATAAGCTACTATGGATTAGTAACACGTGAACCTGATAGAAAGAAGAGAGCCTAGTCCTTAACCCACGTAGAATGAGAAGAGAATGACTCAGATCAGAGGGCATAAGGTAAAGGAGTAAAAGAGCCTTATGTTCCCTTCCACAATCAATTCCCCTACATATAACTAAAGCATTTCTAGACTCGACATCGACCAGTTTTGGCTCAACGAACCTACATGCAGTCCAACTCTGATACCAACGCTGTTAGGACCCCGATTCCAAGTCACATTGATCTAGCCGGTAACACCTCATATCACTTTGCGACCTCACGCACGGTATCCCCACGGGTGTCGCCTTACCAAGGCCCGGGACCGTTTGCGCCTTTTGGCTCATGTATATGGTAGTGTCGCTAGCATCCATATGACAGAGAACCCAGGCCGACATGGCTAGTCGTGAACCCAAAGCGGCACAAACCTATGGGGACATGCATACATGAATCACATCGAGCATGTCAGTCAACAGTGTGTGAATCCGGGCTGTAGCACTGGGCTAACAGGACTCCGGGGAACCCAGGCTGTAGCAGGCTAGGCAGGACTGCGGATGTCACCGCGTGACATTTCCCCGAAGGGACAGACATAGGAACGAAGTGAAACACATGCCGGCCAGTCAAGTGTCCTAAGCAGTAGTGCTGGGTTAGTAGGACTCAGGTGAACCAGGCTGTAGCGGACTACTATGGCTCAAGGAGCACTAGACTACATTTCCCCATAAGAGAGGCTGCCAAGGATAAACAACTAGATTGTTGGATCCCACACATACCAAGCATTTCAATCATACACACAATATGCTCGATATGTGTAAATACAACATGGCATCACAACAAAACTCTACAACT
Organism: Triticum urartu; assembly: GCF_003073215.2. Classification (NCBI taxonomy): domain Eukaryota; kingdom Viridiplantae; phylum Streptophyta; class Magnoliopsida; order Poales; family Poaceae; genus Triticum; species Triticum urartu. The sequence goes on along the minus strand of NC_053027.1, from coordinate 47,598,869 downwards.
CAAGTACTTTATTTAAAGGCTCCGGAGAGCCATACATAACATGTTCATACAGGTAGGGGTCACAAGACCCGACACTCAAGTCATACAAGCATACAAGCACATGCAGAAGCAAATAAGTCTGGGTACAGACACTAGAAAGAAAGAAGGCTTGTCTAAGCCTGTCTATCTACATAGGGCTCTCCATGGCCATAATCACCACCTGGGTGGCAAGTTACTCATCGACATCGAGGTCTACGTAAAACCCATCGGAGGGGGCAGTGTTGTCATCTGAAAACAGTAATTAAAGCAACATGAGTACAAAGGTACTCAGCAAGTCTTACAACAGATCCTACTATACATGCTTATTCTCAAGAAGGTGGTGGAGTTATTGCAGCAAGCCAGCTTTGACTCTTGGCTAAGCTATCCTACGAGACACCACTGTAAAATAGTTTTCGCACATGAATCCACTAATCACCAACACAATACTCCACCGGGGATCCTCCCTCATCATCCTACGAGAGGGCCATCCTCGGTACTCACACTTATCTTGAGTCTTTTAGTAGTAACCATTAACTTGTCTATGAACTTTATAGGCAACAAAGTAGAACTTTACCACAGACGTGGCTATTTGAATAGTTTTATACCCTGCAGGGGTGTACTTCGTCACACATGTTTCCACCACTTCGCGTCTGCACACGACATGTGCTCGGCAGACTTCAAGTGAAAGCCGACGTGGGTGTAGACCACTACCTGACTAACCGCACAAGTCTCTAGTCCAGGTTTATCGCCTATTCGGGTTCCATCCGCAAGGAAATCCGGCCGGGGTGTCCTCAACGGCCCCAAACGATGTGTGCAGGGTTCCCGAGACACCAAACGGGTGACTCGGTACACCATGCCACGGTGTATCTACCGCATCATAGCCCACCCCTGGGGTCAGCGCTACGCACAACAGCCAACACATGACCTATAAACACCAGAAACTAGTTGAAACTCCTGGACAAAGGATGAGAGGGATCAGTAAGTCGAGCGGGGTCGTATTTCAGGGCCCAATGTGTGGTAGTAGCTTAATCTTAAATCACGCGTACATATCTCAGTTCTTAGGGACGGCCTCAATGAAACAACCCACCATGTACTCCTACATGGCCTCTCATCGATACCCTTACCAAATCATGTTCAACACATCCCTCACATTACCGTCATAATCATTTCACTCTAGCCCATCACCCAAATGAACCAGACCTGACACAACCCTAAGAATAGTAGGCATAGCAAGGTAGGAAACACACACATGGCTCAATCAACTCCTACACATGCTAGTGGGCTTCATCTAGTTACTGTGGCAATGACAGGTCCTGCAGAGGATAAGGGTTCAACTACCGCAGCACACAACAGTTTGAAATGTTGTTGTCTTAATGCAGTAAAAGAGAGCAGAGGCGAGAACATGGGATTGTATCGATATGATCAATGGGGCTGCTTGCCTGATGGAGTAGTAGTAGGGTACTACCGTTCAGCTGGATACTCGGAAATATCCTCGGAGGCAGAACGTACCACGAAAGACACCACAAAACACAATCATCACATGGCAATATGCAACAATATGATGCGTGCTATGACATGGCAATATGAGGTGTCCTGCCTAATGCAATGTGAAACAAGTTGGTTCGGGTCCATTTGAATCAAAGATTCAAATGGAAGCTTATGTTCTTAACCCTTATAAGTGTATTAGCTTGTTTCACCTAAACAGCAAGGTTAAAGTGTTTTGTCATGCATGAAACCATTACAGATGGAAAGATTGAATTTTTCTGATCAAATTTCATATATAAATCTTTGCATTTGGAGTTACAGATTAAAAGTTATGAATTTTTGAAGTTTGTAATATTTTCTCGAATTTCCTGTATAAGAATAATTCCAGTAATTGAGTTATTGCGTCAGGGTGATGTCAGTGGTCAACGGGGCCGGTCCAGGTCAAATCTGACCAGTGGGACCCGCGTGTCAGTAGTTAATTAACTAACTAATTTTGGTTAGTGCTAATCTAAGTTAATTAGCAGGGCGGTCCCACGTGTCATTGACTCAGGGGAAGTCAACCTGGGCCCACACGGGGTCAAACAGGGTCAAATTCGCCGGCGTTTAGCCACCGGCGAGGTCAGACATGGCAGAGTGATGCGGGTTTCGTGCTCCGGCGACCAAAACGACGGCGGAGAGCATCTAGGCGTAGCTGGGAGCAAGCCGCATCGAGTGGTGGCAGTGGGTGGAGCTGGGGTTCGGGCGAGGTCGGACTAGTTGCTAGGAGGCACGGCGAGGAGCGTGCGGGGGTGCTACGGGCTCCTGTGAGTGCGGTGAAGGTGATGGCGTGCTCGGTTGCGAGCTAACGTGGCTGTGGCTACGACGGTGACGTGCGGTGGTGGCGGTGGGTGCGGCTGAGCTTAGTGCAGTCGCTGCGGTGCTCGAGAGGGTAAACAGAGAGGATGGGGAGGTGGCTGAGCTCACAACGGTCACGTCGAGGCAAACAGCGAGGTCGGGGACGAGCTGGGGCTGCGGTGAAGGCGAAGGGGATCTCCTGTGGCCGGAGTTGGAGAAGACGGGGTCGGGGCGACTCCAGAGAGGGCGAGCGCTCGGGGCTCGGCCTGCTCGACGTAGTCGATGACGGCGGAGCTTGTGGACACGGTGGCACGGCGCAAGGACGACGGAGGGCGTGGCTACGTCGACGGTGCGGCGGCAGGGGCGTCGGCCATGGTGGGAGAGGGCAAGAGGGAGAGAGACAGGTGGAGAATGGGTGTGTCTGCTGGGTCGGGGCAGCGACGTGGAGCTCGCCCAAAGTCCCACAGGCACGAGCGGCAAGCAGGTGGCGCAGTGGCAAGCTCTCGCGCGCCGGCGTCACCTCCCTGCCTGCCTAGTGGGGACGAAGCAGCTGGCTGGCACGGGCCATTACAGTGCTGGGCCGCCAGGTGGGCCGGCTGGTGGCTTGCCAGGTTTGTTTCCTTTCTCTCTCTCTTTTTATTTTCTATTTATTCTGTTTGTGTTTTGAAATAGTAAAAATACTATTTCATTTAGGAAAACCCTGAAAATATTCAGAGGCACATTGGAAAATATTCTCAACAGCCTAAAATTACTTTCAGGATTATTTGGGCATTTTAAAATATTTATAGGATTTAAATTGCCCAAATGCAATTAGTAATGAATTAATCCAATGACCTTATGATGTCCTAGAAAAGTGTGCACCATTTTTGTCAAAGGTTTTAACCCAAAACAAAAAGGGTGGACTTTTTAGAAGGGTATTTCAGGTTCATTGAATTTTTTTTAGTAAACCCTAGTTGTTCCAGGGGGGTGGTGGGGGTTCTGTCATCCCCATTTCAGTTTTCTGGGAAGATAAACATGATGCAACACTCTGATGCATGAACTAGCTAGGGTGTGACACAATGTCTTCTAAACTGATTTATCTTCAAAATCTCCTGAGAATGCATATGACCTCTTCCCCTTCCCTCGCACCTTTAATGTTGTCACAGGTACATGTCCGTGGGAGAATCCCTTGGTTCTCATAGTCTGCATTCATTTGCAGAGTTCTTATAGCATCATATAAATTCTCCTGAAGCCAGTTCTTGTCTGACCAGTAGACGTAAGACTTTGACAGTGTTGAAGCCTTTCAGTATAAACTTCATGGCAATAGAGAAATCTGCAAGGAAGGGTGGCAGACAGCACCGTGGAAACACCTCAAGAGATTTTCCTCCTGACCTCTATGAGTTGTACAAGACAGATCCAGAGGAGGACTGCAATCAGCAGAAAACCTGAATCTAATGGATTCGAAGATATTGGGAAGAACAATGGTACAAGTACAGGTTCGTGACCCAAGAATATGCTGAGAAGAATGCCATCAAGCAACCGTGGGGAGACATCTTGTACAAAAACCTTCAACCTAGGTCCAGAGCTGAAGCCATTGAACAAGGCTTCTATCCTTACATGGTCCGTGGACCACAGCCTACAGATGCAGACCCATCTTCATTCCTATGGTGTCGTGACGACAATCTATTCAAGCGCAACTTCCAGTTTGCCAAGAACTCGGCCAAAGAAAACAAGAAGTCACGAGATTAGACTTCAATCCCGGCCCCTCTGCTCCTCGTGCTGATGGCACATGCGAAGCTGAACCCAATCTTGTTGGGCCCTTCTATAACTTAGAAGGTCTCATCACTCACATAAAGGTTTCAAGGGGCAGTCGTGGATCAACCTGTAGACGACGCTGATTCTGACGAAGGGCCTGCACCACCGAAGCCAAAGAAGCTGAAGAAACCTAAAGCTTCGAAGCCTTCCCCTGCACCAAAGGTTTCACGGGCGAAGCCTCTGGCCACTGCACCTCCTGAAGACAGTGTGCAGTCTGAAGATCTTTCACGCATCTCCAAGCCCGCCAAAGTGAAGAAGCCCACGCAACCCACTGGTCAAGCACTGACCCCTGCTGCTGTTTTGCGAAATGAAAATGACGCCATTGATCTGTCCAGTGACGGCGATCTTGGCAATGAAGCTCTTGAGCAGTTGATCAAGAGCAAGCAAGAGGCAGAAATCTTCAATGACCTCCCTCTCTTTGATGTGGAAATCTTAAACAAGTTTATTGATGAGTGGTTTCATAGCCCAAATGTCAGATTTGATGATCTTCAGCTTCCTATTGGCCTCAGCGTCGCCTTCCATGGAGCCATTGCTCCTGAGCTGGCTCTAGCTCAGAAAATTGTTGAGCTGAAGCATAAGATAGATTATGAAAAGGCTCAGTTCAAGATGCACATGGCCAGGCTCAATGTTGAAGACATTCAAAACTTCAAGGTCATGATGCATGAGCTCAAGGAAGCATTCCACAAGAAACGCGAAGAAGCCAATGGTTCTCGTGAGAGCATGAAGGATCTTGCTGCCAAATGTGTTCAAGGATATAATGAAGCTGAAAATCGTAAGGCTTTGGGGCGACCAGGCATCGACCCCAGAATGGCTGCCAAGAAGAAGAAGAAGCCGGCTGTGGCAGAACCAGAAGCATCAAGGCAGGAAGAACCTCTCATTGTCTTCCCAGCCAGTATGACAAGCTCGAAGCCTAAGGTCCCCACAATGGCTTCAGAACTCAAGAAAACAAGGTCAGTTGAAGCCGAAGCCAGAAAACACAAGACCAAAGCTACCACTGATGATGCTCCCCCATCAAAGAAATGGAAAACCAAGAAGAGAGACCGGGCTGCTCCCATAGAGCCCCTTGATGTCGAGCCAATCTCTGTGGCTCGTCCTGCGTCCGAACATCGAGAGCGCCAGTTGATAGTTCATGAGCCTGCTTCCACAGAGGCTCCTGAAGCTAAAGACAATCCAGTTGTTGACCCCACCTCAGCTGAAGACATTGGTCCTCACGACAATGTTGAAGATGATGAAGTCCTTCCTCAGATCGAGCGCAATTTGGTATCATCGCCTGTGCTCACGCACAGCGAGCTCATCAGCATTGGTCGTCCTCTCACGCCAACTGCTCAGGATGCATCATGGGATGATCACCCACAACAACAAGACACCCCAAGTGCTCCCCAACCACAAGATGACGATGACTTTGAGGCCCAGCCGACTCCATCTCCACAAGCGTCGCCAGCATTCCGAAGGCTTCGCAAAGGATCAAGGCCCCAAGTCCCTCCAACTGTGAACGTCTCTGAGTCTAAAGCCAAAATGGCTGAAGATATTCCGGCTGCATCGGCCGATGAAGAAGAAGAACCAAGAGTTGAAGTAGAAAGAGTTGCTACACCCCCGTCCCACCAAGATGTTGTTCTCAAGGAAAACGTGTCTGACCCTCCAGCTCCTAAAGTGGAGGTTAACAATATTGAGGCGGCCACCAACATCAACACTGAAGCGAATGATGTTGTCATGGCAGAAGCTAATGTGGCGCCTGAAGCTAATGCGGTGCCAGAAGTGCATGCACCTGAAGTCGCTGCAGCGCCCGAAGCCAATGCTGAAGCACCTGAAGCCAATGTGGCCCCTCAAGCCCATGTCAACGACAATGCCAATGCTCCTGTACCCCCTCCAAGACCTCATACAATTGAGCTGGCATTTGATCGTGGTCAGCCTGTTATGGTCCGATGGCCCATTCTGGTTCCTCCACTTACTGCGGGTCCACATTTTGACTATCATGTCGAGCAGAGACCTCAAGTCCAGAAGCCCAAGCCAAGACTTCCAAGATTCCCAGGCACTGCAACTTCACCTGGGTCTTCAATGTGAATGGCTTCATGACACATAACACCTTCTTCAACAGTGCCAAGAACCCTTACACCAAACCCCGTATTTCATCGGATGGGTTCTGGAGCTATCTGCAGCGCAGCTACTATTCCTGCATCTTATACAATCAAGGGCGCATATTTCCCCATATGCGTCTTGACACTGAAGCTATAGCTGGCCTGCCCTGTCTAGAAGAAGCGTTGGATTGCTTCAGAGATGCTAGACTCCTGCAATTTGTCACAGACAAGGAACACTGGAATGAAGAGCTTCTGTTACAGTTCTATGCAACTCTTCACATTCGAGGCTACAACAGGGATCCAAAAACTTGGGTCCTTGAGTGGATGACAGGCAATGTCCATCATGAAGCCAAAGCTCTTGATATCATTGATCTCACAGGCCTGGCCACTCCTGGTGAATACTATGAACCAGGTTGTCAATAGCACCAGAATGCTTTGGAGAGCATTTTTTAGAAGCCAGAACTCAACGCGAGCCAAATGTTGAGCATGATGAAGCCTTTGCCTCACGACGCTGACTACCCATCTGAATTCTTTGTTGAAGACCTAGAGTATCTGCCTCGCACCATTTATCATATCATCAGAAAAACTCTATGGCCTGTCAAAGGACATTCATCTGCAGCGAAGCTTGAAGGAGCAATGAAGACTTTGGTTTTCTATATCTTCAATGGCATCAGCTTCAATGCTCAAGACTTTTTCATCAGACAATTGGCTCCATCTGGCTCCGACATTTTTGGTCTGAAGTTCTATGCTCCATGGGTAATGCATCTTATCAAGCTTCACTCTGCCATCAACTATCAGCCGTCTGGGCGCAATCATCTTGTATTCTTGCCAGAGGTTGATCTGTCTGTTGAAGCTATTTACCCAGAGCCTACTAAGGAACCCATTTATCTTCACAATGCTAATCACCAAAGCTTCACCCAGCCCATTGAAGGAGTTCACGCAGTCTCGCTTGTTTATCCCTTGGCTGGCAATACACGTGCCCCTCGCGCTCAAACTGACGCCACTGGAAGCACCATTGCCCAAAGGCCTCGGAAGTGATCTCGTGTTCTCAATGACCGAGAGCTTCTCGTTGCACTACACCAGAAACAGGACAAGCATCACAACTGGCTTAAGCGTCAGATGCAAATCCTCTTGGTGGATGTCAATCGCATTTGCAATCTTGCCACCAAGAATGCCTTTGTTACTCATGAAACCTATCGGAGGTCTTGGAAGAGTTTGACCTTGCTTAGTGCTGAAGCTGATCTGCAGGACGATGGCTTCACCGAAAGATTCAAGTTTGACTCAACTCCTCCAAGGAATGCTCACTTGCGTCGGACTCCCTCACTTGAAGACTCTGACTATTCGTCCTCAGCTGCAATAGTAAAGGCCAGAGTCATCGATGACCAAGATGATGCAACTTCACCTCCTCCAACTTCACCGCGTGTCGACACTGCACCAAGTTGTTCTGCACCACCGGACCTCAACGACGACCCTGCTGCCTTGCCTGCACCTCATGGGAACGAGTAGGCGCTCTATGTCTTCAAACCTTTTGGTCCTTACTGACAAAAGGGGGAGAAGCATATGAGTTGATAGTCTTCAAGTGGGTCCATACACTAGTAGAAAAAGGGTCAAACGTGAAGCACATTAGTGCCAGTTTGAATTTGAGCCGGCACTAATGTGTACATTAGTGCCGGTTCCAACGGCTAGCCGGGCCGCTCTCATTAGTACCAGTTCGTGGCGAACCTTTAGCACCGGTTCGTGCCATGAACCGGTACTAAAGTGAGTGGTGGCAGGATGTTGTCAGTCCGGGGCCCCTCTAGCACCTTTAGTACCGGGTTGTATCATGAACCGGTACTAAAGGTCGTCCTACATAGACCCTTCGTCCACCCGAGCTCGCTCTGTTCTTCCCCTTTCCCGTCCCCTCTCTGTTATTTTCCCTCTTTCTCTCAAGCTCATCACACATTTTGCCCAAGATTTGAAGGCCCCCATCCATTCAAATGATTACAAAGGTTAGCAACTCTTTCCTTTCATCTCTCATTGCTAGATTAGCTCGTGTAATGCTTTATATAGTGATTGATTTTTGAGTTTAGTAATTTGGGAGGAACTATATATATGTGCTAGTATTTGATTTATATGCAATTTGAGGTCAAAAATAACACTTAGTTTTGCATATGTAGGTACCTTCTAAATCTCCGTCGTAACCACCATCGATCGCTCGCAACGTCCCGTCGCCGGCACCACCTTGTGGTGAGCCTCTTGTTCATGAAGTTTTATATAAAAAATTGATGTTTGTGTGATTTGGATATATAGTTACTCGTATAATTATCTTACCCATACGTTGATTGTTATGCATAGTGCCATGGTTTTGATATCCGTCCCCGTCGGCCCTCGTCCGGGTTATGATTCGGATGTGGTATATTCTCTTTTAAAACTATTAATTGCATTTCGTGTTTATGACAAATTATGCCCATCAAGTTGACATAGATATTTCTATGTAGGAGGTAGTTGAACCTGAAATTCCAACCGACCCTATTGTCGAGAGGTTAAATTTAGTTGAAAGAGAAAACGAGGATTTGAAGAAAAAAATTGAAAAGAATTGAGGGGGAGAAGATGGAATTGGAGTTGCATGTTGCCGATGTCGTCATTGATCACAAGATTAAGATGGAGAAAATGCGCTTGAAGATTAGAAAGATTAGAAAATATGCCATTCATAGTGAGGCTTGGTATCATTATGCTGTTGGATCAATTGTTACCTTAGTTGCGATCTTGATCGCATTTGTTGTTGCATTTAAATTCTTTAGCTAGAGAGTTATTTGTTTGTTGCATTGAAGTGTTGTATGCTCTTCATGTATGAACTTTATGTATTGTATTAATTTGATGTTTTCGGTGCTGTGTATTGAAGATGAGCCGGCAATGGATGTACGATGACCGATGCTCTCCCGAGTTCATTAATGGCAATCGACGTGATGCACGTGACGAAGAATCTTTGTGTGACCCTGCTTGGCTTCTTGGGCGTGTATGGGAAGACAAAAGATACACCTGAGGCACGGGAGGACCAGCAACGTATGCACGGAAAAGACGGCATACATCAGGGTCATACAAGCTACGCTCTTACCAAAGAAGAGAAGGAAATCTTCTTTGAATGCCTGCTTAGTATTAAAGTACCGTCTGGCTTCTCGTCGAATATAAAGGGAATAATAAACATGGCAGAGAAAAAGTTCTAGAACCTAAAGTCTCATGACTGCCATGTGATTATGACGCAACTACTTCCGGTTGCATTGAGGGGGCTTCTACCAGAAAATGTTCGATTAGCCATTGTGAAGCTATGTGCATTTCTCAATGCAATCTCTCAGAAGGTAATCGATCCAGAAATCATACCAAGGTTAAAGAATGATTTGGTGCAATGTCTTGTCAGTTTCGAGTTGGTGTTCCCACCATCCTTCTTCAACATCATGACGCACGTCCTAGTTCACCTATGCAAAGAGATTAACGTTTTGGGTCCTGTATTTCTACACAATATGTTCCCCTTTGAGAGGTTCATGGGAGTCTTAAAGAAATATGTTCATAACCGTGCTAGGACAGAAGGAAGCATCTCCAAGGGCCATGAAAATGAGGAGGTCATTGAGTTTTGTATTGACTTTATTCCTGACCTTAAGTCGATTGGTGTTCCTGAATCGTGGCATAAGGGCAGACTAGATGGAAAAGGCACGCTAGGAGGGGAACAAATAATATGTATGGACGAACATTCTCTCACTGAAGCACACTACACAGTTCTACAGAATTCCGCCTTGGTGGCTCCGTATATGGATGAACACAAGAATTTGCTACGCTCCAAACACCCGGAACGGTCTCTGTAATAGTTTCACACCCAAAGATCTGGGATGTGATCAGCTTCACTATAATCACTTTCTTCTGTGTTTCACACCCAGGGAATCTCTGTAATAGTTAGGGTAGTTATGTGTTTTGGCATTTGAAACGCGAAGAAATTTTATGTGCAAACAAATTCTTTCATGCCTTTACTGATTTTTTAAGCTAAATGACCCTGAAATTGAAAAGCATTTCAAATGAACTCAGAAAAGGTTGAAAGTTGGCATGGTATCATAATTTCACCCACATAGCATGTGCAAAAAAGTAGAGAGGGTTACCGCAAAAACTGGATGCACTTCATGTACTAAATGGACAATCTCTTTCGAAGTATCAGGGTTGCGGACGAAAACTCATCCGTTACAAAAGGCATTTCATTTTTTTAAATAACCTAAGCATTACCAAATTGAATATAATGATAAAACACACTAATATTAAACATAAGAAAAAAGAATCACTGAAAAATCTATTCTCAAAGTTAAGTTATTCACAAACTAGTGATTCACACAAATTTCAAATAAATCAAAATTTAAACTATTCAAATTTGTAAACTGCCGGTACTAACAGAAAGTTTGTAATTTTTTGTACATAAAGCAAAAATATTCACAAAGAAACTCTAAATACAGCACAAAAACAACTCAAACAAAAGTAAATAAAGCAAAAAAAATAAGAAGAAAAATGCCCACCTACTGCACCACAGCGGCCTGCATACGACTAGAAACCCAACCTGTTGTTGGGCCAGGATCACTACAAGAAATATGTCAACTTATGACCTTCTGTCAGTTACCCTGGAAGAATTGGTCATAAATCTATGACCATTTTAGACCAATTGGTCAAAAGCTGTTCGGGGGGCTTCAAACCCTAAACCATTGCGACCATTTTGGTCAGAAAGGTCGTAATTTCCTTACACGAAATGGTCATAAAGCAGACAACACTAGTCCGATGCCTTACTTCTAGCTGATCATGACCAATATAGATGGTCATAACCTTCTAAATTGTGGTGGGTTGCTATGACTAGGCGCCACCTCATCAGTTTTGCCTATGTGTCATGTCCATGTGGCAGTTTTTGCCCTAGGTTGTGAAGCAACCTATATTTCTGTCATTCCCAAAATTCCCAAAAAAAACTCATAAATTCTTTGGGTCATATCTTCATCAAATATGTAAAAGTACTTCCTTGCCTATTTCAAAACTAATTCAACAATATTCATTTTCCTATTCTGTTCACAACAACAGTTTATGAAGGAAGTGCTATTTATATATTCTTGATTGCCCTAGGAATTTTTGGGCACTCTTTTATATCCAAATCATTACCGCATGACAAAATTCAGCTCCATTTGCCTAGCAAATCTTCCTCGGCACATTTCCAAAGTTTTTGTCCACCTAGAAGCATTGTGAAGGAAGTACCTTTTTTATATCTCGAAATGACATGAAATTTATACAGTTCCTTCATATGCCCAAATTACCACTCTCCTCCAAATTGCAGCTCAGTCAAATCATCTATGTGAGCCCTGGTTCAATTTATATTTTATGGCCAAATTGGCATGTTGCAAAGCAAGTGTTATATAGACCCCTCCTATTACCCTCAAACTTTTCGGGAACGCTTCCATACCCAAATCATTGCCACATGATAATATTCAGCTCAATTTTCCTAGTAAATCTTTCTCAGGAAATTTCCAAAGTTTCTACCTCGAGAGAAGCTTTGTGAAGTAAGTACTAGCTAGGCTTACCCAAATGATCTGAAAATTTACCAGCGCATGACCATACCTGTGTAAGTTACCTACACCAATTTTTAGCTCATTTAATTCATCCAATCTCTCGCACTAGTTTTCCCAAGTTTTATTCCATAGAAGAGAATTGTGAAGGAAGTACTACTTTGGAATGTCAAAATGGTATCAATTTTCTACAATGCTTTCCTATGCCCAAATAACCATCCTCCACTAAATTTCAGCTCAATCCATTCATTATTTTTAGCCCAGCTTCAACATTCAGATTTTTGTCCAGTGTGGTACTTTGCAAAGCAAGTACCATCTAGGATCCTCCTTTTGAGCTAAAAATTTGTGAAGACATTCTCCTTAGTAGATGATCATTCTCAGCCAAAACTCACGCCCATTGGCCATGTGCATTACCCGTACCGCTAATCAAACACTTGGCTGCTTATTCATGTTTGAGCATCGATCGGTCTCCTCGTGAGAATCTTATGTTGTGATTTTCTTCCTATCACCTACCTGGGGAGTGCCCAACCCACTAGACATGCCTAGGCTGCCCAGAACACATGGCAACGCCACGGTCACGCGGTGACCACGCGGCAGGCATGCGAGTTTACGTGCTCTAGAGTTGGGGGCCTCGACCACCGCTCAAACCTCGACGTATCACCACCAAACCATGTATTTATGATTAAATAGGTACTTATGTAACTAGAAATGATTTTTGGACAAAATAAATAGCAAACTATGAGGCAGCTGCAGTTCAAATTTGACCCGCTTCTTGCTGAATCGGTGGGAATTTGTCTTTTTCACCAGAGGTGGATCAAAACTTTTGACACCCAACCATTTTGTCAATCGTGTATTATATATGGCCTAGTATTTTATAAGATTGATTAGGTCCAATTTTGCAACAAATATATGGTAGGTCCTTCACAAAAAAACTCATTTTAGGCACTCAGAAAAATGGAAAATGAATTTTTCATGGAAAGAAAATGAAATCTTCCTTAGCCAACATTGTTTGGAATTCCAAGATGCACCCTTGTGCACAATATGAGATCATTTGAACAAACTATGCCATGAATGTGGCCATAAGATTGATCATTTGGCTTGAAAGCCATGAATCTTCACGCATGATAGCTCATTTGTGAGAACACTTTTTTAAAATAATTGCCGTATTACAAGTTTATTATTTTTCCCGGGAACTTAGCCATATATAATGACACAATGCGAAGGTTTCCCAATTTTTTGATTTTTTTTTGAACTTTTTATGCCCGTTTCAAAATGCGGTCAAAACGACGGGAATGACCGTTCCTAGCTAGTGGTTGAATCATGAATTTTTTTTGGTGTTTCTCTGATTAAATAGATACTTATGTACCTAGAAATGATTTTTGGAAAAAATAAAGAGCAAACTACGAGGTAGCTACAGTTCAAATTTGACCCGCTTCCTACTGAATCGGCAGGAATTTGTCTTTTTCACGAGAGGTGGATCAAAACTTTTGACACCCAAACATTTGGTCAATTGTGCATTAAATATGTCCTAATATTTTATAAAATTTATTTGGTGCAATTTTGCAACAATTATTTGGGAGGTCCTTCACAAAAAAACCTCCTTTTGGGCACTCGAAAAATGGAAAATGGGTTTTTCGTCGAAAGAAAATGGAAACTTCCTTAGGCAACATTATTTGCCATTCCAATATGCACCCTTGTGCACAATATGAGATCATTTGAACAAACTATGCCATGAATGTGGCCATAAGTTTGATCATTTGGCTTGAAAGCCATTGATCTCCACACGTGATAGCTCGTTTCTGAGAACACTTTTTTAAAATAATTGTCATATTACAAGTTTGTTATTTTTCCTGGGAACTTGACCACATATAATGACACAATGTGAAGGTTTCCCAATTTTTTGATTTTTTTTTAAATTTTTATGCCTGTTTCAAAATGCGGACAAAACGGCGGGAATGACCGTTCCAAGCTAGTGGTTGAATCTTGGAATTTTTTTGGTGTTTCTCTGATTAAATAGATACTTATGTACCTAGAAATGATTTAAAAAAAATAAAGAGCAAACTACGAGGCAGCTACAGTTCAAATTTGACCCGCTTCCAGCTGAATTGGTGGAAATTTGTCTTTTTCACGAGAGGTGGATCAAAACTTTTTACACCCAACCATTTGGTCAATTGTGCATTAAATATGTCCTAGTATTTTAGAAAATTGATTTGGTCCAATTTTGCAACAAATATATGGTAGGTCCTTCACAAAAAAAACTCATTTCGGGTACTCGGAAAATGGAAAATGTATTTTCCGTGCCAAGAAAATGAAAACCCCCTTAGGCAACAGTGTTTAGAATTCCAAGATGCACCATTGTGCACAATATTTCTAGGTACTAATCAACTTTTTGATTTTTTTTGAATTTTTTATGCCCGTTTCAAAATGTGGTCAAAACGGCGGGCTTGACCGTTCCTAGCTAGTGGTTGAATCTTGGAATTTTTTTGGTGTTTCTTTGATTAAATAGATACTTATGTACCTAGAAATGATTTTTGGAAAAAATAAAGAGCAAACTACGAGGCAGGTACAGTTCAAATTTGACCCGCTTCCAGCTGAATCGGTGGAAATTTGTCTTTTTCACGAGAGGTGGATCAAAACTTTTTACACCCAACCATTTGGTCAATTGTGCATTAAATATGTCCTAGTATTTTAGAAAATTGATTTGGTCCAATTTTGCAACAAATATATGGTAGGTCCTTCACAAAAAAAACTCATTTCGGGTACTCGGAAAATGGAAAATGTATTTTCCGTGCCAAGAAAATGAAAACCCCCTTAGGCAACAGTGTTTAGAATTCCAAGATGCACCATTGTGCACAATATTTCTAGGTACTAATCAACTTTTTGATTTTTTTTGAATTTTTTATGCCCGTTTCAAAATGTGGTCAAAACGGCGGGCTTGACCGTTCCTAGCTAGTGGTTGAATCTTGGAATTTTTTTGGTGTTTCTTTGATTAAATAGATACTTATGTACCTAGAAATGATTTTTGGAAAAAATAAAGAGCAAACTACGAGGTAGCTACAGTTCAAATTTGACCCGCTTCCAGCTGAATCGGTGGAAATTTGTATTTTTCACGAGAGGTGGATCAAAACTTTTTACACCCAACCATTTGGTCAATTGTGCATTAAATATGTCTTCGTATTTTAGAAAATTTATTAGGTACAATTTTGCAACAAATATATGGTAGGTCCTTCACAAAAAAAACTCATTTTGGGCACTCGAAAAAATGGAAAATGAATTTTTCATCCAAAGAAAATGAAAACTTCCTTAGGCAACATTTGGTCAACTGAACATTAAATATGACCTAAGATTTTATAAAATTTATGTGGCCCAAATTTGCAACAAATATTTGCTAGGTTCTTCATAAAAAATCATTTTGGGCACTCAACAAATAATTCTCTTACAAAAAACTTATTTCTGAGAACACTTTTTTATGATATTTGCATTATTCAAAGTTTGTTATTCTTACTGAAAAGTAGGTCACACTTGGTGACACAATGCAAATTTTTTTGATTTCTATTTGTTTTTATAAATTTTCTAGGCTGTCAAATAGCAAACATGTTTTAACATCTTATTTTCAGTCGATTATGACCAATTTAAATGGTCTTAAAATCATCAAAGGGGTACCGCGTTTTAATTGGTCCAAAACCATCTCACGCGGATAATGGATTAGCACCGTCGGATGCGCCCAGATCCAACGGCAGCCCACACACCCCCCTCATCCACCCACGAAAACCCTAGCTCACGTATCCCCATCGCCACTGCCGCTCCCGCTCACTTTTCCCCCGCCGCCGCCCCCGCCGCCGCCTATATCCTCATCCTCGTCTCGTCGGTGCCGCCACCTCCTCCTTTCCTCCCCATCCCCGGCCTCCTTTCGCGGCGCGTGATCCCCTCTCCCCTCCCCTCCCCTCCCGGTCCCACCCACCGAACCAATCCCGATCCAGTCCAGATCGAGAGAGAGCGAGCCCCCTCCCGCGATTCCCACCGCCACCACCCCCCACCACCGCCGACCTTTTCTCCGCCACGGACCCTCTCCCCTAGCCTTCACCCCCCAGATCCACCAGTCCAGGCATGGCCATGGCGTCGCGGTCGGCTTTCTCGCCGGCGCGCGCGTGCATGCTTCACGCCGGCCACGGGTCTCAGGTGGCTCGTTCCCCGCCCTCCCTGCGCTCCAGATCCGGCCCCAACGAAGCCATGGTGAGTCCCGTCACGGCGTCTGGCCACCCGGCGACGGCGGGGATCCGCTGCTGCAGCGCCTCCGCGCGGGGACCTGCGAGGCCGCGCCGTCCCCAACCCCAAGGTATTTTCCTCTCCCGTCGTGCCATGCGTTGAGCCCGTGCGTTTCTCCTTCACGAGATGAGGTTTTGACGATGTCATGCGCTCCTTTGGTGTTCAATTTTCATTCCCGCAGATGTCGTGCGAGGCGTTCACGGTGGTGCTGCTGGAGTCGGTGCACCAGCAATCCACCGCACACATGCGACGATGCGGGCGGCTGCTTAGGGTTCCGGCCAGATGTCGACGATGAAGCCCCGACCCGCCGCCAACCGCGTCGCCCCCGCCCGTGACGCGGTCTTTGCCGCAGAGTTGTGCCTCAGAGATCCGCCCGATCCGGGCTTCGGGGTCGTCTGCTTCGGCGGTTAGGAGCCCTGTGCCTTCCCTGGATTGTTATTACTTTGCTCTTGCTTCTGATTTTGCTCTGGTCTCTGATGCGAATCTTCGCTGCTCTTCCTTTCCCTTGTAGTGTGCGTGAGCCGATGGAGCGCGGGAGCGAGATGAGGCCCGTGCACAACAGCGTCGACACCGCTCGCGCTTCGATCCTGCCCTCTGTGTGAATTTTTAGTATCCTACATGTTGCTACTGGTTGGGTCATTTAGCGAGCTTGCTCTGATCATTATGCTGCTGTGGCAGAGTTCACGGTTGCTTAGTAGTTGCATTGTCTGTCTCTGTTTTTTAAGTGCAATCGCTGGTTTGGGTACCTCACATATTCGACTGCTACTTTGTGTCATTTGATTTGTGCCACAGCGAGAGCTCGACATGATTGATGCATCTCATTATGATATCACCTGGTTGCCAACTCACATGTGCATGCCGGGTACCTGGTTGCTATGTAATAGGAGGCTGTGGCGGTGACCACCTAGGTGCAAGAGGAGATTCTCCGTGAAATGGGGAACGATATATGCTCTATGCTTTTCTGGTTTGCTTGCTCTAGCGATTCTTATGCATATGTGAAGTTAGAATTGACGATAGCCTAGCATGTCTTTCAGTCTATGCTAGTAGTGATGCCCAAATACAGAATGTAGGCATGACCCTGTGAGAAAGTGTTCAACGATTGATATTATATTGTAAGATAATTGTGCTGAACAGTGAAGGAAATAAATAGTATTTTATTACGATAACCAATATTTTTAGTTTCTCAAAATAGTGTTGTACAGGTTAGGTCCAGGAAATAAATTATGAGTTGACAGCAGTAACAGTGTAGTGATGTTGTATGCAAGTCAAAATTTTGAATAACCAATTGCATCATATTGTAATCTTTGGTGCGTTGGGATCAATTCACCATCTGGTCCCGGCTAACCATTCAGTGCTTTGGTGCTTTGTACACATGCAAAGCAGTACTAATCAAACTAGCCCAACAAACTGAGTATTTCCTTTGGCCACAGGTGCATGCAGCTGTTCTTGTAAGAACAGATAGTAGAGCAGAGTAGATGTATCATCATTAGTTTTTGTTGTTGATTTATTAGTAAGTTATAATCCTGCAACAATTTTTTTGGTTGCGGACAGCTTGTGCAATATGTTCTGAAGGGTATTCTTCCAATATGATAGCGCTCTGCAGCCTGTGCTCATTTTTATTGCGTGTTTTCCTTGTGATTTATCCGTTTGATGTCCGATATGTTCTGAAGGGTATTCTTAGGCTCCTTATTTTCTTTTGACCGATGTCTTGCTTCTGGGGCAGCATTGCACATCATTCTCCTCCTTTATTTATTTTGCTTTGTACTTTGCTGTGGTGTTGAACTGCCGCTGTTGGATGAACAGGAGGTTTGGCCGGGAACATGGCCTTGTCTTGCTTGAGGAGGAGGGACGAACCTAGGCACCGGCCCTGTCCTGCAACAAGGGGTCTGCTCCTCTGCTTCCAAGGAAACCAAGTTGCCCTCTCTGAGCTCGATGAGTCCAGCCCGGCCACGACCATGCACCGCTCCCAGCAGGTAGCACCTCCCTCTCCCTCTGCTCACTCACTTGCTGCTAATCTCCCTACACGGGGTTCTGCTATTGTAATTTCATAACGGTTGATGTTTTTTAGCTTGTTAAACGGCTTGCTTTCTGCTAATGGCCCATTAGGTAGAGCAGCTATGCACCTGGTGGTGGTCATGGCCTTGCTGCTTCATCAGTTTTTTCCTTTGGGTCATTTGCAAGAAAGAATTTTTGTCTTTGTTTTCATTTCCTTGCTCTAGTCAAATTCATCGTTTTTTAATACTAGCACTAGCACATCAGAGTACTAATACTTGCTAGATTTTGAGTATGCCACTGCTGCTAAAACAACAACAACAACTTGAACATCAACCAAGTTGCTGCACTCAATTAAATTAGCCTACCGACTAATCTAGTATGTTATTAATTGTTGCTCTTCCATTCTTTTGGTATCTCTTGGTTTGCAATGGTACAGCTATATCATGAATACACATCATGATATATACTTGATGAATCTGCCTGCTACATCTCAACTTGTGTATCTGTTTTGGTATCTCTTGCACTATGTATCTGTTTTCTTGTATGAGTGGGTATCTCATTTTAACTAGTTGGAGAACAAAAAGCATGGTACTAGCTAGCTCATTTTGTGTTATCATTCTAAATAAATGTCATTTTCTTGAATGGTATGTTCATAATATATTTTCATGTCAAGTTTCGCCAGCGCGAGGCAAGCGACCGAGGTGGCTGCTGCTGTGACCGAAGATCAAAAGAAGCTTGGAGATCTGCACAATAATTTTGGTGCCTCTGTATTTGTTTCTGATTGTATGTACACTTGATGGATCATGCAGATGTGCTGTTCTGAGTTTCATAGAGTGATTTTTGGATTTGATCATTTAATTGTGATAATTATTGATTGTTTGCTGTTGAAATGTGTAAAATTGAAATCTGTGAATGAAAAAGGCTGAATGTTCGTCTATTGGATCGAATAATATTTGTGCTCTAAAAAGGCTATGGCCCAAACAATAGTGGGCTGGAATATTGTGCATTTATGAAAAACAAAAACAAAAGGCTGAATGAAACGGAATGCAAAATGCACTAAGCCCAGAAAATAAAAAGGCTGAATTGTAGGGCTTGGCCCATGAATCTGACCAAAAATTGATAGAAAAAAACACAAATAGGTTGAATTATTGGGCTCGGCCCATGTAAAACACCTAATCGGATCGGGCTGAATCTTGTGCCACATCAGATTGCCACGCTGGATGCCTACGTGGCCTGGGGAGGTTGCTAGTGACCAAAACGCCACAGTAGACGTATTTTGGTCGTAAATGTTTACGACCATTCCAGAAGAAAGGTCGCTAATGTCAGTTTATGATGGCCAGCTTTTGACCTTATGTTTTTGGTCACAAAAAGGTCACAAATGGAAATTTGTGACCATTCAGTGACCAATAGTGGTGGTCACAAGTTGACATATTTCTTGTAGTGGATGCAGGCCCGCAAAGGCCCAGTAGGCCCACAGGGCAGCACAAAACATTTAGGCCCAGTAGGCCTGCTTTGGAGAGGAGCTCGAGGGAGCTACCGCACTGGGGCTTATAAACCAGTGCGGACGCCCCTCGGCTAGTGAGGTGGGACTAAACATTTCACACCGCACCTGCGCCAGCGCACCCCCTTTAGTGCCGGGTGGTAGCACCAACCAGTACTAAAGGGGGGGCCTTTAGTACCGGTTGTAGCCACCACCCGGCACTAAAGGGGGTGTGGTTCCCGCTGCTTGGCCTGGCCAAAACAGGCCTTTAGTACAGGTTGGTGGCTCCAACCGGTACTAAAGGTCCATCCTATATAACTGAACACTTCAAAAATTTTAGTTTCTCCTCTGCCCCGTCGCCCGCCGCCCCCGTCTCCATAACCCTCGTCGCGCCCCCATCCCCGTCGTCGCCGCCCCGTCGTCCCCGTCATCACCGCCACGCCATCCTGGCCCGTCCCGCGTTGTCCCCATCCCCGTCATCGCCGCCCCGTCCCCGTCGTCACCGCCCCGGCCCGTCCCCGTCGTCGCCGCCATGTCCCTGTCCCCGTCGTCGCCATCCCCGTCGTCGCCGCGCCCGTCCCCGTCCCCGTCGCCTCTCGCCTCGCCGGTGAGCACACACACACACACAGTTAGTTATAGAAATGTTAGAAATGTTATAGAAATGTTATAGAAATGTTAGAATTGTTTGAAATTTTTCTGTTTTTTAGTTATAGAAATAGTTATAAAATAGTTAGAATTGTTAGAAATTATTCTGTTTTTTAGTTATAGAAATAGTTATAAAATAGTTAGAATTGTTAGAAATTTTTCTGTTTTTTAGTTATAGAAATATTAGAAATGTTATACAAATGTTAGTTATATATATAGAAATGTTATAATTTTTTTCTTTTGTTTTTTAGTTATAGAAATATTAGAAATGTTATAGAAATGTTAGTTATATAGCATTGTTAGAAATGTTATAGGAATGTTAGTTATATAGAAATGTTAGAAATTTTAGTTATCAAAATCCAATCATTAAAAAAATGTTACTTTTTGCGAGCATATAGCTAGTATTTGTTCTGGACGATGCCCGGCCCGCATCCTCGCCGTCAACCCGTCCGCGACGACGTCCGGCTGACCCATGTCCGGGACTGGGCTCCGCCGGACTGGCACTGGGACGTGCTGCCTGGAGGGGCGCGCTGCATGATGAGGAACCCGGCCCCGGGTCCCGTCGTTGACCCTGATCTCGTTTGGTGGCGTTCGCGTGGGCCAGTTTCAGTGCGGAGGGAGCCGGCCCCGCCGGAGGAGGTACGTCGCCGTGTCAGGGGGGAGGACGAGCATGTCCATCGCTACATGGTTGCGTTAGAGGGCGGCAGGTTCTCCAATACCTGGCAGTTTCTTCAGGGATCTCACTTCAGCTATGATCCTGTGAGGGTTCCTTCTCTTTGGGTGTCCACCGCCAGCGCCGAAGGAACCGCGAGTGTCCTAGATTATTCTGTAGTATTCAATCTTTATTTGCTACCTAGCCAGTGATGTACTCGATATATAATATTCGAGATGATGTATTCGAGATTATATATTATTCGAGACGATGTATTCAAGATTATATCTATTATTCGAGACGATGTATTCGAGATTATATCTATTATTCGAGACGATGTATTCGAGATTATATCTATTATTCGAGACGACGTATTCGAGATTATATTCGATGATGCTTATTATGTACTATGATTGATTCAGTTTTTCCTTATTAATTGATTGCATCCATGCATTGTAATTTGAATATATTTCTTTTGGATTAGTTAAACAAAACCTATGGCGGACAATACTGGCAGAGAGGGAGAAGAGGCCCTGTTCAATATCATACGCAATCCTCGTGGGCCAGATGATGATCAGAATGAAGAAGATTATGACGGCTCCGAATATCTAAACAACACCGGGGAGGGTGATATGATATTCGATCGCGACGACCGAATTGATGAAGTCGTGAACTATGAATATGACAAAGAAAATGTTGATCTTGAAATAACAAAGACCGGCGAGGTATATATATTTATATAAGCAGGCATCTGGTGATCATCACATGTTTTAAATGACTTGAAGATATATTAACGAATCGTTCTTTCTTCTTTCAGCCATCCGAATCGAGCAAATCTTCAGGCAACAGGACAAAACGAGGCCCGAACAAAAAGTTGAAGGAGGGCGTAAAGTACAATATCGAGGCAATCAAACCTAATGGCGAACCATTCACGCCTAAGAAGATTGCGGACAAGTTCGTTCGTCAGTGCGGAGTTCTTGTGAAGGACCTACTCCCGATCTCCCTTCAAGAATGGAGAGAGCCATCAAAGCCACGTCCAGGAGTTACTTTTGTCGACGACAGACAAAAACATTTGCTTTGGGAAACGCTCATGGAACATTTCACCCTACCTGATCATTTCACAAAAGCAGATGTGGACAAAGTCAAAGACAATGCTCTTAGGAAGATGGCAGTTGCATTCAAGAACCACAAGATTCGTGAATGGGCCAAGTACGTCAATGGAGGAAGGAATACTCCAGTATTCGAGGGAGTACTAGAGAAGCAAAGGGCTCATTGGGACGATTTCGTGAAATTCAAGGATTTAGAATTATCTAAGGAATGGTCGAGAATAAACAAGGCCAATGCCGCAAAAAAGGATAAGTTCCATAAGCTGGGGCCAGGTGGCTATGCGGTGGGATTTCGTAAGTGGGATAAGTCTGAGAAAGAGATGTTGGATGCAGGTGTCACTCCAGAAACATTGAGCTGGCCCCCCAGGTGGAGGACTTGGTTCTATGCGCATGGGGGAGTTGGACCCGAAGACAGGCAAAGTTTCCAAGAAGGCATGTCTGGACGGAGCCGAAGATAAGCTACTTGTTGCAATAGAAGAGGCTCGATCCGGGTTGTTCGAGCCCAACAGAGAGAACGACAAGCTTACGCGTGCCCTGGGAAATCCTGAACACTCGGGAAGAACATGAGGCATGGGCGCTATTCCGTGGTATGAGGGGTTTTCGGACTAGAACGCCGACTACAGAACCCGTGCGACAAAGAAGATTGCGGAGGAGAAGAAGAGGAAGATGGAGGAGGAGCAGAGGAAGCTAGACTATGAACGCCTTCAAGGCCTAGAATCAGCGCACGCGGACTTGGCAATCAAATTCCAGCGGCAGCAGGAGCAGATCGACTCACTTAGCCAGCAAAGGGTGTCTCAGCAGCTAGCGGATGATCCACCAATGGATAGCACCATCCCATCCATGCCGAGAAGCAGCATGGGTTCCGCCCCGGGCGACGCATTGCTGGATAGCTACCTAGTGGATGACATCATGGAGAACACTAACTGCGAGCTACACTTCAAAATGAAGAACATATCCATGAAGGTGGCGGACGCCCTTGCTTTTACAAATCCCCCCGAGGCAACCTTCCAATGCAACCCGATTCCAACAGGCTATGCTCGTGTCTTGGTTGATGAGGTGGTGGACCAATATTCGGGGCTAGAGCTTGACATTCCTGGAGGTGACGATGAGCACACACTAGGAGAGGCCAACCATCGTATCATCCTATGGAGAAAGGATTGCATCATCTTTCCAAGGCCACCGACACCGCATCATCCGACTCCTCGTCGCAGTCCGCCACCGAGTCAGCATACTCCCGCTCCTCCAAGTCCACCAACGCGTCAGGCCACTCCTCCTCCAAGTCCGGCACAGCTTCAGGCCACTCCTCCTCCTCCAACTCAGCCACGTCAGCCGTCTTCGCCGCCTCAGTAATCACGGAAGAGAGACGCCTCAGCTATGGTGCGTAGCGGTACAAGTCGAGGTAGTACTGCAGGTACATGCGGAGGCAAGCGATTTCAATATGGTCCAAGAAGCCTCGCGCCTCTTCCGCAGAGGCCTTACGACAAGTCCAAGGAGGGAAACGTAGCCATATCGAAGGCTGAGGTGGAAGCCCATTTTGCACCAAAACCGCCACCGTCGCCAAGGGAGAAAGTTCCTGTGGAAAAGATTGACCACTTCATTCGTATGGCTAGACCACCAGCTCCCAAGCCTGTTGACTCAGACTATGAGCGCTGCATCAAGAAGTTAAATCAAGCACGTCTACAGAAAGAGGCGAGCTCGAGCTCGAGCAAATCAGCTGGCAAAAGGAGCGGTAAAACCATTCCCCAGCTGGGAGAACAGGCGGCACAATCAATCCCCCCGCTTGTTGTGCCAACAACACATGAGAGTAGGCACGCCCAATATTATTGTGGGCAAACCGTTAACGTTCCCGGTTGGGCGATGTCGTAATAACTGAGGAGCATATTGCGCAGGCTAAATCGATCAGGATCACTGTTGGACAACTCCTCGATATCGAGCCCATGTCTCCGACTAGAGAGGAGGAAATAAAACGTAAATATGCCCGGGGCCAACCTTTGGTCGAGCTAGAGGAGGTCAATAAGCTCCCAACGAGAATGTATGCATTGCATCAATGGTACATGGACATTACCAAGATTTCCAATCGAGAGTCCCTCATGGTGAATGTCAACGAGGAGCATTACTACCATAAGAAAGCTGTGATCGTTGAGTATTCAGAACTTTTTCAGCTATACAATAAAGACGCACTCGACAAATCTATCGTCAGTTGCTATTGTCTATAAGTGATTTCTTTCTGTAATTTAAGTCTCTAGCTAGCTGATCATTTTGATCAATCATTACCTGTAATTATCCTCACTATATTCTTTTCTGTGGTATTATGCAGGATGTAGATTTATGAAATGAAAAAAGGTCGACGCTACGGCATTGGGTTCGTTGATCCAAATACCATTAATGAATACACATGGAAAATAGATCCATATCACGCAAAATGTGTAGAGGAAAGCATGCTACAGTTCTTCAAGGAACTCAAATACAATGAAGATATACTACTTCCTTAGAACTTCTAGTGAGTCACACTATCTTGTACTACAAATTCTATTTTTCCCTACTAGCTATAGCTACATGTTTTTGCTTACATATGCCCGCTTAATTAAGACATGCAAACGTGTGTGCATGCAGATTTCACTGGGTCTTGTTAATCATTAAAGTTGATCAAGGAACAGTTGAAGTACTAGACTCGCTACTTAAGAAAGCAAGTGACTACGGCATCGTGAAGGGGATAGTCAACAGGTAATTTCAATCATTATTAACTATACACTAGTAGAAAATAGGGCTTTGGTCCAGGCCGGGTCAGCCCATTAGTCCCGGTTCAATCCAGAACCGGGACCAATGTGGGCATTGGTCCCAGTTCATGAGCCCAGGGGGCCGGCCGGGCCACGTGGGCCATTGGTCCCGGTTCATCTGGACCTTTTGGTCCCGGTTGGTGGGATGAACCGGGACTAATGGGCTGAGCTCCTGGCCCACCACCATTGGTCCCAGTTCGTGGCTTGAACCGGGACCAAAGGCTCCCCTTTAGTCCCGGCTCATGTCACCAACCGGGACCAATGAGGTGCCTATATATACCCCTCGCTCGCGAGCAGAGCACCCCAGTGCTCTGTTTTTCTCTGGCCAAGGGGGAGAGGGCTTGGTGGTGCTCTAGCTCACCTCCTATGCACACAAGGTGTTCGATGGAATGCCCGAGCCACACTACTTAAGCTTTCTCCTCTCCAAGATCCACCTCCAAGCTCCATTTTCCATAATATTTGTCTAGGTTTAGCGGTCCGTCACGCCCCGTCCCCGTCTTCACCGTCGTCGATCACCCGCGCCGAGCTCATCGCCGGCACCACCGTGGTGAGCCTCTTGTTCTTATCTTCTTTCTGAAAGGAAAAACATTCTTACTTGTATGTTTACATAGATACTTGTATTATTTTCTTAGTTTTATTATTGCATCTTATATAGTGCGATGGTTTTGGTATCCGCCCCCGTCGGCCCTCGTCCTGTCTATGATTCGGATGTGGTATATATATTATCTTTATAACTATTGGTTCATTTATTGTTTATGAAAATTATGCCGACCAACGTGACATAGATTTTATTTATGTAGGATGTATGTGAATCAGAAATGCCAACCGACCCTATTGTCGAGAGGTTAAATTTAGTTGAAGAAGAAAACAATTTGTTGAAGGAAAAAATAAAAAAATTGAGGAGGAGAAGATGATATTGGAGTTGCATGTTGCGGATGTCGTCGATGATCACAAGATCAAGATGGATGCAATGCGCTTGAAGATTAGAAAGCTTAGAAAATATGCCATTCATACCGAGGCTTGGTATCATTATGCCATTGGACCAATTGTTACCTTGGTTGCGATTATGATCGCATTTGTTTTCACATTGAAATGTTTTACATAGTTTCAATGTACGGTTTAATTAATTAGATGCTCTCGAGAGCTATATGTTGTTAGATGAGAACTATGTATGCACTTTGGTTTTAATGTGATGATGAACTTCTATTAATTTGGACACTTAATTATATATAATGCACACAGATGAACCGGCAATGGATGTACGGTGATAGACACACCCGCGAGTACATTAAGGGCATGCATGAGTTTCTCGATGCGGCCGAGGCAAACAAGCAGAATGGTTTTATGTGTTATCCATGCACTCAATGTCGGAATATGAGGTCTTACTCTAACCGGAAAATCCTTCACTCCCACCTGCTTTACAAGGGTTTCATGCCACACTATAATGTTTGGACGAGGCACGGAGAAATAGGGGTTATGATGGAAGACGGCGAAGAAGAAGAGTATGATGAAAACTATGTGCCCCCTGAATACGGTGATGCTGCAACGGGGGGAGCTGGTGAAGATCAAGAGGAACCAGACGATGTGCCCAATGATGCTGCAATGGGTGAAGCTGTTGAAGATCAAGAGGAACCAGACGATGTGCCCGATGATGATGATCTCCGCCGGGTCATTGTCGATGCAAGGACGCAATGCTAAAGTCAAAAGGAGAAGCTGAAGTTCGATCGCATCTTAGAGGATCACAAAAAAGGGTTATACCCCAATTGCGAAGATGGCAACACAAAGCTCGGTACCGTACTGGAATTGCTGCAGTGGAATGCAGAGAATGCTGTGGCTGACAAAGGATTTGAGAAGCTACTGAAAATATTGAAGAAGAAGCTTCCAAAGGATAACGAATTTCCCGACAGTACATATGCAGCAAAGAAGGTCGTATGCCCTCTAGGATTGGAGGTGGAGAAGATACATGCATGCCCTAATGACTGCATCCTCTACCGCGGTGCATACAAGGATCTGAACGCATGCCCGGTATGCGGTGCATTGCGGTATAAGATCAAATCAGATGACCCTGGTGATGTTGATGGCGAGCCCCTTAGGAAGAGGGTTCCTGCGAAGGTGATGTGGTATGCTCCTATAATACCACAGTTGAAACGTCTGTTCAGAAACGAAAAGCATGCCAAGTTGATGCGATGGCACAGTGAGAACCGAAAGAAAGATGGGAAGTTGAGAGCACTCGCTGACGGGTCGCAGTAGAGAAAATTCGAGAGAAAGTACTGGGATGAGTTTGCAAAGGACCCAAGGAATGTATTGTTTGCTTTAAGCACGGATGGCATTAATCCTTTCGGGGAGCAGAGCAGCAATCACACCACCTGGCCCGTGACTATGTATGTATAACCTTCCTCCTTGGATGTGCATGAAGCGGAAGTTCATTATGATGCCAGTTCTCATCCAAGGCCCTAAGCAACCCGGCAACGAAATTGATGTGTACCTAAGACCATTAGTTGAAGAACTTTTACAGCTGTGGAATGGAAACGCTGTACGTACGTAGGATGAGCACAGACAGGAGGAATTTAACCTTAAGGCGTTGCTGTTCGTGACCATCAACGATTGGCCCGCTCTCAGTAACCTTTCAGGACAGACAAACAAAGGATACCATGCATGCACACACTGTTTAGATGACACTGAAAGTATATACCTGGACAAATGCAGGAAGAATGTGTACCTGGGCCATCGTCGATTTCTTCCAACAAACCATCAATGTCGAAAGAAAGGCAAGCATTTCAAAGGCGAGGCAGATCACCGGAAGAAGCCCGCCATGCGCACCGGTGATCACGTGCTTGCTATGGTCAATGATTCACATTACGTAATCTTTGGAAAGGGTCCCGGTGGACTAGCTGTTCCGAATGATGCTGAGGGACACGCACCCATGTGGAAGAAGAAATCTATATTTTGGGACCTACCCTACTGGAAAGACCTAGAGTTCCGCTCCTCAATCGACGTGATGCACGTGACGAAGAACCTTTGCGTGAACCTGCTAGGCTTCTTGGGCGTGTATGGGAAGACAAAAGATACACCTGAGGCACGGGAGGACCTCCAAAGTTTGCACGAAAAAGACGGCATGCCTCCAAAGCAGTATAAAGGTCCTACCAGCTACGCTCTTACGAAAGAAGAGAAAGAAATTTTCTTTGAATGCCTGCTCAGTATGAAGGTCACTACTGGCTTCTCGTCGAATATAAAGGGAATAATAAATATGCCAGAGAAAAAGTTTCAGAACCTAAAGTCTCATGACTGCCACGTGATTATGACGCAACTGCTTCCAGTTGCATTGAGGGGGCTTCTACCGAAAAACGTTCGATTAGCCATTGTGAAGCTATGTGCATTCCTCAATGCAATCTCTCAGAAGGTGATCGATCCAGAAATCGTACCAAGGCTAAGGAGTGATGTGGCGCAATGTCTTGTCAGTTTTGAGCTGGTGTTCCCACCATCCTTCTTCAATATCATGACGCACGTCCTAGTTCATCTAGTCGACGAGATTGTCATCCTGGGGCCCGTATTTCTACACAATATGTTCCCCTTTGAGAGGTTCATGGGAGTCCTAAAGAAATATATCCGTAACCGCGCTAGGCCAGAAGGAAGCTTCTCCATGGGCCATCAAACAGAGGATGTTATCGGGTTTTGTGTTGACTTCATTCCTGGCCTTAAGAAGATAGGTCTCCCTAAATCGCAGTATGAGGGGAGACTGACTCGAAAAGGCACTCTTGGAAGAGACTCAATAATATGCAGGTACGGATATTCTTGGTCTCAAGCAAACAACAAGTTCTACAGAACTCTACCTTGGTGACCCCGTATGTCGATGAACACAAGAACAGTCTGCGCTCCAAACACCCGGAGCAGTGCGATGACTGGATTACATGTGAACACATCAGGACTTTCAGCAGTTGGTTGGAAACACGTCTCAGAGGTGACAACACTGTTTGTGATGAGTTGTACTTGTTGTCCACGGGACCATCTTTGACTGTATTGACTTACAAAGGATACGAGATAAATGGGAATACATTTTACACGATTGCCCAAGATCAAAAGAGCACCAACCAAAACAGCAGTGTCCGCCTTGATGCAGCAACCGAGAGCGGATAGGACACATATTATGGTTACATAGTGGACATATCGGAACTTGACTACGGACCTGATTTTAAGGTCCCTTTGTTTAAGTGCAAATGGGTCAATCTGTTAGGCGGCGGGGTACAGGTAGACCCACAGTACGGAATGACAAAAGCAAAAAGGAACATAACCTCCGAGACTATGAAGAGAATAGAACCATATCGAGGTCCTAATTGTACAGCTTTCAACAGTGGATCTGAAAAATCTTGGGTACACTGACGAACCGTTCGTCCTAGCCAATGATGTGGCACAGGTTATCTATGTGAAGGACATGTCTACCAAACTGAGAAAAAGAAAAGATAAGGAAGCGAATACATCATACGATGAGCCAAAGCGCCACATAGTTCTTTCAGGAAAAAGGGACATCCTAGGAGTGGACGGCAAGACAGACATGTCTGAAGATTACGAAAAGTTTCATGAAATTCCTCCCTTCAATGTCAAGGCTGACCCAAGCATCCTGATAAAAAATGAAGATTATCCATGGTTACGGCGCAATAAGCAAATGACACAAGCGAAGAAAAAGTGAAGACTTTCTCCCGCAACTATTATGATGATACCATGCCAACTTCGTAACACACATATGCTACCATTGTCCGTTTTGTACATGCACATGCTATGTGGGTGAAATTATGATACCATCCCCACTTTCAACTTTTTCAGAGTTCATTTGAAATGCTTTCATGTCTTATGGTTCGCCCTTGGCCCATGACCATTAGTCCCGGTTTGTGCCACAAACCGGGACTAAAGGGTTGGTCCTCGTTGCGGGCAGAGTTTAGTCCCACCTCGCCAACCGAAGGGGGCTCACACCGGTTTATAAGCCCTTCCCTCTCTGCCTTGTTGAGCTCCTCTCGAAGTGAAAATAGATGCCCTAATAGAGAAAAGTTTAACCTAAATTCATAGTGAATTTCTCTGAAATTCATAGAAATTTACTAGGAATTTAGGTTGAATTTTCTCTATAAGCACATCTATTCTCATTTTTTTAGTAAGTTAATCACAAACTTGTGATTCAAACAATTTTCAAAGAATGTTGAGCTCCTCTCGAAGTGAAAATAGATGCCCTAATAGAGAAAAGTTTAACCTAAATTCATAGTGAATTTCTCTGAAATTCATAGAAATTTACTAGGAATTTAGGTTGAATTTTCTCTATAAGCACATCTATTCTCATTTTTTTAGTAAGTTAATCACAAACTTGTGATTCAAACAATTTTCAAAGAATTAAAATTTTAACTATTCAAATTTGAAAACTAATGGCACTAACAGAAAGTTTATAATTTTTCTAAAACTAATGGCACTAACAGAAAGTTTATAATATTTCTAAAACTAATGACACTAACAGAAAGTTTATAATTTTGCTAACCTAAAAGCAAACAGAATTAAAAATTAAAGCAAAAAAACAAAAGAAAATAAATAATGCAAAAAAAATAAAACTAAAACTAATGGCACTAACAGAAAGTTTATAATTTTCCTAAGACTAATGGCACTAACAGAAAGTTTATAATTTTTCTAAAACTAATGGCACTAACAGAAAGTTTATAATTTTCCTAAGACTAATGGCACTAACAGAAAGTTTATAATTTTTCTAAAACTAATGGCACTAACAGAAAGTTTATAATTTTCCTAAGACTAATGGCACTAACAGAAAGTTTATAATTTTGCTAACCTAAAAGCAAACAGAATTAAAAATTAAAGCAAAAAAACAAAAGAAAATAAATAATGCAAAAAAAATAAAAAAACAGGAAAAAACTATTTTTATAGTGAAGTTAATCACAAAATAAAATAAATAAAGCAACAAAGAAAAAAAAAACTAAAAAAGTGTTTTCAAATTTGAAAACTAATGGCATTAACAAAAAGTTTATAATTTTTCTAAAACTAAAAGCATAAAGAATTAAAAAATAAAGCAAAAAACAAAAGAAAATAAATAAAGCAACAAAAAGAACAAAAAAATGCCACCTACTAGGCCACCACGGCCTGAATACGACTAGAAACCCTACCATGGGCGAGGATTCAGGCCCGCAGTAGGCCCAGTAGGGCCACAGGCATTGCAATGACAGATTAGGCCCGAAAGCCTGCAGTTGAGAGGAGCTCGGGAGGGTGGGCGCAGCAGCGCTTATAAACCACTCCCGAGCCGTCTCAACTAGCGAGGTGGGACTAAACTTTTGGGCGCGGGGCAGCACAAGGCCATTGGTCCCGGTTGGTGGCACCAATCGGGACTAAAGGGGGCATTGGTCACGGTTCGTGGCACCAACCGTGACCAATGCCCCCCTTTTGTCCCGGTTGGTGCCACCAACCGGGACCAAAGGCCGCCGCTTCTCGCCCTTTGGGCTGGCGAAATCAGGCCTTTGGTCCCAGTTGGTGGCACCAACCGGGACTAAAGGTGGCATTGGTCCCGGTTGGTGCCACGAACCGGGACCAATACTCTGTGTATATAAGCAGGACTTAGGAAATTTTCAGTTTCTCATCGACCATTTGCCCCCGATGCCGCCAGGCTGCTCGTACTTGCCGTCGCCGTCGCCCCGCGCCCCTGCCCCGTGCTCGCCATCGCCCCCCGCTCCTCGTCGCCGTCGCCCTGCCCCTGCCCCGTCCCGCCCCCGCGCGCCGGCGCCGTCGCCACCCCCGCCGTCGCCTCGAGCTCCCTTGCTCGCGCGCGCCGCCCCGAGCCCCTGCCACGGACTCGCCGTCGCCGCTCGCCCCTGCCCCGACGCGTGCCGCACCGGCCCGCCCCCGTCGCCGTCGCCCGCGCCCCTGCCCCGATGCGCGCCGCCCCGGCCTGCCCTCACCATCGCCTGCGCCCCTGCCCGCCTCCTCAGCTTGGTCCGGCCGCCGGTGCCCTCCCTTTGCAATTTTTTTCATATATATGCTTGTTATATATATATATATATATGCTTGTTTATATATATATATATATATATGTAATGATTTTTTTATACAATATAATGTTTTTTTATAGATGATCACATATATGATGTATGCATGAATGTGGATCAAATATGATGTTTTTTTGTTCATAGAACATGATGTTTTTTTAATTCACATATTTTTTTGTTCATGAGAGAGGCGGGGACATTGAGGGATCATAGATGTATTTTTTCAGAATTTTCTATCGTTCATAGACGGATTTTAGACCACGGGAGCACCCCCTCTCTATCGTTGCAAAATTTGCTAAGTGATATTAAGAAGGAAGGAAAATAAGTATAGGAAAGAAAGAAAATAAGAAGAGGAAAGAAAGAAGAAGAGGAGAGGAAGAAGAGGAGAAATAAATAAGAAGAAGAAAAAAGAAGAAAAAGAAGAGGAGAAGAAGAAAGAAATAGTGGAGAAGAAGAGAAAATAGAATATATTCTATTTTTTCTTCTTCTCCACTATTCCTTTCTTCTTCTCCTCTTTTTTTCTTCTTTTTTTTCTTCGATCTTCTCCTCTAGCTATTCCTTTCTTCTTCTCCTCTTTCTTCTTCTTCTTCTTCTTCTTCTTCTTCTTCTTCTTCTCCACTAGGCAACCTCCCGACCCCTCGGCGATCCTCTCGAACATGAGAGGAAGAAGAGGATCGTCGAGGGGTCGAGGGTTCCAGGGTCGTCGAGTGTTTGAGGGGTCGAGGATCGCCGAGGGGTCGAGAGAGAGATTTCCTAGTGTCAAAGTATTGAAGAAATCCATGGCTTCATCATTAGCCAGAAGTAACCAGGGCGTGACGAAGTCCTCCAAAGTTATTTTGGAATGGTGTCCCGGATAGGATAATTTGCCTTTTTGTATGAATTTCAGCAAAGGCCTTCCAAATAACGATATTTGGAAGGTTCTTGCTGAACTTTGTACCAAAAAGCGAATTATCCTATCTAGGACTCCATTCCAAAATAACTTTGGAGAGCTTCGTACCATCATGCACCTGTTAATTTCGCCTAATGATGAAGACATGGTTTTGTTGAATCCTTTGACACTAGGCAACCTCCCGACCCCTCGGGGATCCTCTCGAACATGAGAGGAAGAAGAGGATCGCCGAGGGGTCGAGGGTTCCAGGGTCATCGAGGGTTCGAGGGGTCAAGGATCGCCGAGGGGTCGAGAGAGAGGTTTCCTAGAGTGTCAAAGTATTGAAGAAATCCATGGCTTCATCATTAGCCAGAAGTAACCAGGGCATGACAAAATCCTCCAAAGTTATTTTGGAATGGTGTCCCGGATAGGATAATTTGCCTTTTTGTATGAATTTCAGCAAAGGCC
The DNA here is from genome assembly GCF_003073215.2 of Triticum urartu. Taxonomy (NCBI): domain Eukaryota; kingdom Viridiplantae; phylum Streptophyta; class Magnoliopsida; order Poales; family Poaceae; genus Triticum; species Triticum urartu. The sequence goes on along the minus strand of NC_053027.1, from coordinate 47,565,829 downwards.
TTCCAAATAACGATATTTGGAAGGTTCTTGCTGAACTTTGAACCAAAAAGCAAATTATCCTATCTAGGACTCCGTTCCAAAATAACTTTGGAGAGCTTCGTACCATCATGCACCTGTTACTTTCGCCTAATGATGAAGACATGGTTTTGTTTAATCCTTTGACACTAGGCAACCTCCCGACCCCTCGGTGATCCTCTCAAACATGACAGGAAGAAGAGGATAAAAAAAGAAGAGGAAGAAGAAAAAAAGAGGAGAATAAAGAATACAGGAGTTCCGAAGAAAAAGTTGAGCTCGGATGAAAGGTTTGAGATCATAGCAATCGCGCCCGACGGCCAACCAATTGAACCCATCCGAACGCATTTGTTGCTCAGTGCGGGGTTCTGGTTAGGGACAAGATCCTGATAAGCATCCAGGAATGGTTTAAGCCGGCTACAGAAGACCCTGAGGTGTCTTATGTTAATGATATGCAGAAAAATGATCTTTGGACTGAGCTGAAGTCAAATTTCACCCTACCGCCAGAGGATAATCCAGAGAACCCAGCTAAAGAGCAATTAATCAAGTCTTTTGCTCTTAAGAGGATGGCAGAACTATTCAGGAGGTGGAAGAAAGAGCTGAATAAGTTTGTCGAAAATGATGAGACACCAGAATTCAAGGGCAGATATGAGAAGATCAGAGATCACTAGCCCGCATTTGTGGCCCACAAGACATCGGAAAAGAGTAAGAAGATGGCGACAACAAACAAGCAAAATGCTGCGAAGAAGAAGCATCACCATCGCACGGGGTCAGGTGGCTACCTCGTAGCCTGGCCTAAGTGGGCCAAGACTGAGAATGATCTGGTTGATAAAGGGATCGAACTAGAGACAATTAACTAGCCAGACCGTTGCCGGACTTGGTTCTTCGGGGCTGGCGGAACCTTGGACCCTGTAACAGGGAAGTGCATTTGGACGAACGATCAAATGGACATACCAGTCAGGAAGGGACGTTCTTTCCAGACAAGGGACGTTCTTTCCAGACAAAGAGAATGACGAGCTCACAATGGCCCTCGGGGATCCTAAGCACCCTGGACGGACACGAGGCACGCCAGGCTCCATTCCGTGGAAGGTTGGGTTTCCGGACGCAGGCGGTTACAAATCCCATGAGAGGAGGAAAAAACTGCAGCAGACCCAAATGCAGGCGCTGCAAGCAAGGGTAGACGCGATAGAGGAACGAGAAGCAAATCGTGGCAAACGTACTACCGAAGCTTCCGCCGAAGCTACCCCGCCATCTCAGCGCAGAAGCAGCATGGCTTCCACCGAGCTGCTTCATTCGGAGCATGCCTTGACGGCTCCTGCCAGCTATCCCGTGGATGCTATCACCGGAGTCTCAAAATTGCCACCTTATGACACAATGGATGAATTTGAAGGTCAAGGCGGCTGTTGGCTCTGTTTATCCTACTGAACCCGGCGCAACTTTTCACTGCCGGCCGATTCCAGAAGGATATGCTAGGGTGATGGTGGATGAAATAACGTAGGGATTTGAGGACCTCCAGCTTGACCACCCTACCGGTGAAGGGGAGACTAGGCTGGGGTCTGCTCTGAAGACTCCATGCCTATGGCGGAAGGAGCTCATCAACCTTCCGAACTGGACGCCTCCTCCACCTCCTCCTCCTCCGGCGAGTCAGGGCACTCCGCCTCCTCCACTGCCTCCTCCTCCGGCGAGTGACGATCAGGGCACTCGACCGTATCCTTCTCCAGCGCGTGGCGGCACTCCGCCTTCTTCTCCGCCTGCGCCGACGCGCCCGAGCAGCCAGCCTCCTCCTTCTCCGCCTCGTTAGCAAGGGCGGAAGAGACCTGCCGCCGCTCCGGCTGCTCCGGCGTGTCGTAGTCCTTCTCCTCCGCCTTGTAAGCAAATAAAGAAGACAACCGCTCCGTATTCTCGGTCGGCGTCTAGCAGTACAACCAGAGGCGGGAGGATATACAGATTCGGTCCTTCTCTGAAGACTCCAGAGAAGTTACCATACGAGAGGGCCCCAGAGGAGAACGCCGAGATCGCACGAACCGAAGTGGATGACTGGTTTCAAGGGTTGAAAGCAAAGAGACATCCACTTCCGGAGGAGAAGGTAGATCCGGTGAAAGCGAAGCGCACTCTGGCTGCCCTGACAAAACCACCAAAGTCTCCGCCGAAAGGAAACTATGAGCGCATTATTGGAAAGGAATTTGCCGAAGCGGAGCGGTCGGGAAGTACTGTCAGTGATCAAAGGCTGAAAGAACGACGAGCTGGGAAACAAATTGCCCAGCTCGGCGAACAAGCGAAGCAATCGTGCCCCCCGCTCAAGGTGCCTAGCCACAACGTCTCTATTGATCTGAGGATGCTTCCCGGTTATAGCAATCTTGCAGATTACCTGCCCGACGATGTACATTATGAACCCATGGACGTGCAGATACAAAGATACGAGTACGGGAAGCCTCTCGTCAAAGATGAAAAATCTCTATCAACGATGATGCGAAGATTGCATGATTGGTACTTGAAAATCTACGGAGACTCTTGGGGGAGGAGTACTTTGTATGTGAAAGTTAAAAAGGAGCATGACCTCGTTGGAATTGAACTGTTGCCTGTTCCATTTGAAGAGTTCTATCAGTTTTTCAATCAATTGGCCCTCGATAAAACAACGGTCGCCTGCTACTGTCTGTAAGTAGTACTACTTCTGTCATTAAGTTTCTCTATATAGCTCAGCTCTTTCATTGCATGTATTTATAATCATCCTCACTATATTATGCAGATTGAAGATCGCCGAATTGAAGAAAAGACAAGTCGGTGATATTGGGTTCATTAACACATATCTCATAGATGCAACTCAGGTTAAATTTCATGCCGCAGCTACCGAGGCCAACTTTCTACGATCATTCATAATAAATGAAAACAAAGATATAATACTCTTTCCTTACAACTTCAAGTGAGTGTTACTGTCTTGTGCGTATTCGGTTTCCCTTATATATTAGTCAAGGTTATAGTAATGTAATTGATGAGTTATGCATGCGTGTGCAATTTCCACTATATTCTCCTAGAGATTAAGCTTGAGCAGGGACTAGTAACCGTCTTAGACTCAAGACGAAAAGATCCCCAGGACTATACAGACATGACTCAAATACTCGAGAAGTAAGTTAAATCGATCATTATCCACCATATCAGCAACTTTGTTCATTTCCTGATATATCAAGTAATTGTTTTCTTTGTCCGGCAGGGTTTGGAGAAAATTCACCAGAAAAGCTCCGGGTCTGCCGAAGGAGCTGCAATTTAGACACCCGAAAGTAAGTACTACAGTAGCATGTTCCGCGCATCTACTAGTCATTCAAGTGCTAGTTTCATCAATACCATTTGGCATTCTTGCTTATCAGTTTGATTGACCTCTATTTCTTGTAAAGTGGTTGTGGCAGGAACAAGGGAATGATTTCGGTGGATACTACGTTTGCGAGTCCATCCGCCACACGACCTTTGAGCGGGGCTACACTGATGAACAATATGAAGTACGTAAATAACAACATTCACAATTTTATTTTATTACCATCATTTGTGTTGAGTTTCATTCATTCATATATATATATATATATGTATTGACCCCCTTCTTTAAATTAGATGTTTCAGAAGCGAGATGAACTCCTAGCACCAGCTCGCATGCGAGCAATTCAAGAGGAATTGGCGGCATTCTTTCTTGACCACGTGATCCCTGAAGACGGAGAATTCTATGTGGACCCTGAGTCCGTATGATTATATTTGTAAGAGATAATTATTTTATATATGTAGCCGGTAGTGTCGGATAGATATACGAGAACTTGTTGTTCGACCAATCTCTCGGAGAAGGAGAGGTGGTCGATATCACTTCTCTCTGTATGCATATATGTTCATGATGATCTTCTGTTTCCTTCGTTTGCTTACTAGCTAGCTAGCGTGTCTAGTCCTCTCTATACGTATGTATAGTACGTAGTGTCGACTAAGCACGGACATAAGAGAGGACACTTCTCTCTATTAATTATAGCTAGCAAACACAATATATGAAACACCTAAATTAACCCCCCAAAAACCCCCAAACCCCCCCCCCCCCCCCCAAAAAAACAAAAACCCCAGCCACAGAAATGCTGACGCGTGGATGCCTATTGGTCCCGGTTGGTGCCACCAACCGGGACCAAAGGGTCTCCTGCCTGGGCTCCATGCATAGGCCACGTGGAGGCCCATCTGTCCCGGTGTCCCGGTTCTGGATTGAACCGGGACTAAAGGGACAGGGCATTAGTACCGACCCTTTAGTCCCGGTTCCAGAACCGGGACAAAAGGCCCTTACGAACCGGGACAATAGGCCCTTTTTCTACCAGTGATATCTCCGCCTATTTTATTAGATCGTCATTTCCTGATAACAACTATTTAATAACCCATTTATTCATTTTCTTTGTCGGCGGGCAGGTCTTGGGCAAAGTTCATCAGGGTCACTCCAGGCCCATGGAAACAAAGTCTGAAATTGTATCGACCCAAGGTAAGTAATTAAGTAGTAATACCTAGCTGCCATCTCTTTAATACTCATGCTTGATTAATTATTATCTGATCAAAATTCTATTCTCGTAAAGGCCCTGAAGCAGGCGCCGGGGAATGATCTATGTGCATACTACGTTTGCGAGAACATTTGCATGATGGCGTCCGAAAGGAGCAATCTCAAAGATGGGAGTGGGTACGATATCGATTGTCAGAACACTATTCACAACTTTTACACCATTATCGATATCTAGTCACACAACTAATGCACATGCATATTGATCTCCTTCTTAACAGTTCAAAGAGGTGCGAGACAAGCTCCTAGCACAGGACCGCATAGAAGAAATTCAAGAGGAAATAGCGGGATTTTTGCTCGACCAGGTCATAGAACCCAAAGGAGAATACTATTACCCGCTACCGCCCCCATGAACCACTTCCAATTGTTATCGTGCTCCGAAGGCACCAATTAGCTAGGCTAATGCCACTGGCTCCGAAGGCACCAATTAGGAGAAATTGTGTATATATATATACATGTGTGTATATATGTGTGAATTAATTAATGGTGGTTGTGAGACATTCGATGATATATATATATATTATGATCGGTCGTTCTACTAGAAATTCTATTTATATATATGCATAACGTGTACAATATTTAGTATCGTAAAATACCAGCAAACGAAAAAGAATTAAATGGAAAACACAAAATTAAATGCAAAAGAAATCATAAACCCAAAACCCCCCCAAACATTTTAATACCGGTTGGTGACACCAACCGGTACTAAATGGCTCCCTGCCCCCGAAGCTGGCTCGTGCCACGTGGTTGCCCTTTAGCACCGGTTCATGCTGAACCGGTACTAAAGGGGGGGCCTTTAGTGCCTACATTTTAGCGCCGATTACCAAACTGGCACAAAAGGGCCTTACGAACTGGTGCTATTTCCCGGTTTTGCACTAGTGATATGGGTGGTTGCTTTACTTTTTGCTACTTTTGCCAAGTGCTTACAACTCTCGCTCTTCGATACATTCGGTTCTTTGAGTTGTAACACTTAAACTCGATGGTTGTCTGCTACTTATTTGCTATTCTGTGATGCGATGATAAATTCCGCATGTGCGATGATAACTTCCGCACTTAGGTCATTTTGCAGACGTCCATTTTTCATTATGAATGTCATTATCTTTGTTATATCAAATCATGCATGATGAATGATCATCATAAGTTGAAGAGGATCTCCACAAGTACAACGTGCCATGTGCATTTGCATTCCAAAAGCAAATTACTTATATGCATATCTTTAGGGGGAGCCTTTGCCCCTTATGAAGACAATACCCTATTCTTTACAATTTCACATATTTTTTCCGCGTTGAAAACTTCAACTAGTTTCTCATCAATCACCAAAAAGGGGGAGATTGTAAGTGCATCTAGTGCCACCCCTAGTTGGTTTTGGAGTATTGACGACAAACCTGGTTGAGGGACTAATGTGTTTGTGAGAATTGCAGGATAACACAGGTAGAAGTCCCTCATTGATTCGGTTTTTCCTACCAGAAATGACCCCTAAAAATGTATGAAGACATTGAAGTCAAAGGTGGTATGTGAACATATTCACATTCAAGACTGTGACAAGAGAAGACATTGCGTGAAGACTATTGAACGCGAAGACTTAGATGTTTCGTCGTTCTTTTTCTTCTTGGTTGAGTCATAGGAACCACCGTACTGTTAAGTGGGGTCCAAGTGAACTAGTCAGAATGACTGAAGTGATGCTTAACCAAAATCCTATGTCTTCGAGCGAAGACAATGAGAGCGATCTTATCGAGAGCTGGATAAGTCAGCTTTTCTTGCAGCCCAAGTAAAGTTGCCATGTGTGTTTGAAATCTGACCGTTGGAACACGTGTCAGTTCCTTAGTGACCCAGGGTCATTTCAGAAAAATCAGGTCGGGTTGCCTAGTGGCTATAAATAGCCCACCCCCTACAACCATAAACGGTTGGCTGCTCAGAGTTAGTGTACGGCTTTTGTCATTTGAGAGCAACCCACCTCGAAGCCTTTGAGAGAGAATTCCTTGCGAGGACAAAGCCCTAAACACCTAGAGCCAAAGAGTGTTAGGCATCACTGAAGTCTTCCTGTCTGTGTGATCTGAAGACTTATTACACTTGAGGACTGTGTATCCTCCAGCCGGTTAGGCGTCGCGTTCTGAGCATCCAAGAGTCATTGTGGATCGCCGATGAACAAAGTCTGTGAAGGTTTGGAAGTCTACCTTGACGACTTCCAGAGTGATTGGGCGAGGACTGGGTGTCACTAGCTCAAGGGGAATAAGGTGAAGACGCGGTCTTCTGAGTTGAATCTCAGCCTCCCTAACCAGACGTACAGTTGTCACAGCAACTGGAACTGGTCCAACAAATCATTGTCTTCAACGAGTCACTGGTTCCATTCTTCCCATCTCTTTATTTGCAGATTGGTCCTTCTGAAGTCATTGCCTATTTGCATTATCCATTTGTCTTCACTGTGTGACTGCTTGATCTGTTTGGCTTCGTACTATCTTCCATCCTGATCTATATTGCCTATCTGCTATTAGTCTTTGTGCTTTCATCTCATTGAATACTTGACTATGGCTTGCTTAGTGTAGTCTACCTTCCGCTGCATGGTAATAGGTTTGTTTCTATCGTTTGTCTTCGAAACTTCCATGTTTTGAAGACTTTCATAAAAATCGCCTATTCACCCCCCCTCTAGTCGATCACTAGCACTTTCAGTCCACCTACCTAGCAATCGGCGGTGCAGCCTCGGGGTAACTCGATGGTATTTTGGCTACCGTCCATTTAGCATAGACGGTGTTGTCCTGAGAACGAGATACGCGCGGCTCCTATCGGGGTTTCGACGCATCGGGTGGTCTTGCTGGTTTTGTTTTTCCATTGTCGAAATGTCTTGTGCACCAGGATTCCGAGTCTGATCGGAGGGTCGCGAGATGGAGGATTGTCTCCGTAGACCGTGAGCTTGTCATGGGCTAAGTTGGTACACCCCTGCAGGGTTTAAGCTTTCAAGAGCAATGCCCACTGATACGTCTCCAACGCATCTATAAATTTTGATTGCTCCATGCTATATTATCTACTGTTTTAGGCAATATTGGGCTTTATTATCCACTTTTATATTATTTTTGGGACTAACCTATTAACCGGAGGCCCAGCTCAGATTTGCTGTTTTATGCCTATTTCAGTGTTTTGAAGAAAAGGAATATCAGACGGAGTCGAAACGGAACGAAATCAACTGGAGAAGTTATTTTTGGAAGGAAACACACCTGATGGACTTGGACCCCATGGCAAGGAAGGAATGAGGTGCTCACGAGGGTGGGGGCGCCCCCCCCTAGGGCGCGCCCCCTGTCTCGTGGGGCTCTCGTGGCTCCCCTAACGTACTTCTTCCGCCTATATAACTCCACATAACCTAAAACTTCCAGAACGCACAATAGATCGGGAGTTCCGCCGCTAGAAGCCTCCATAGCCACCGAAAACCAATCTAGACCCGTTCCGGCACCCTGCTGGAGGGGTCAATCCCTCTCCGGTGGCCATCTTCATCATCCCGGCGCTCCCCATGACGAGGAGGGAGTAGTTCTCCCTCGGGGCTGAGGGTATGTACCAGTAGTTATGTGTTTGATCTCTCTCTCTCTCTCGTGTTCTTGATTTGGCACGATCTTGATGTATCGCGAGCTTTGCTATTATAGTTGGATATTATGTTTCTCCTCCCCCTGTTCTCTCTTGTAATGAATTGAGTTTCCCCTTTGAAGTAATCTTATCGGATTGAGTCTTTAAAGACTTGGGAACACTTGATGTATGTCTTGCCATGGATATCTGTGGTGACAATGGGATACCACGTGCCACCTGATGTATGTTTTGGTGATCAACTTGTGGGTTTCATGACATTGGGAACCTATGCATAGGGGTTGGCACACGTTTTCGTCGTGATTCCCCGGTAGAAACTTTGGGGCACTCTTTGAGGATCTATGTGTTGGTTGAATAGATGAATCTGAGATTGTGCGATGCATATAGTATAATCATACCCACGGATACTTGAGGTGACATTGGAGTATCTAGGTGACATTAGGGTTTTGGTTGATTTGTGTCTTAAGGTGTTATTCTAGTACGGACTCTAGGGCTGTTTGTGACACTTATAGGAATAGCCCAACGGATTGATTGGAAAGAATAACTTTGAGGTGGTTTCGTACCCTACCATAATCTCTTCGTTCATTCTCCGCTATTAGTGACTTTGGAGTGACTCTTTGTTGCATGTTGAGGGAAAGTTATGTGATCCAATTATGTTAGTATTGTTGAGGGAACTTACACTAGCGAAAGTATGAACCCTAGGCCTTGTTTACCATCATTGCAATACCGTTTACGCTCACTTTTATCACTTGGTACCTTTCTGTTTTTATAATTTCAGATTACAAAAACTATTATCTACCATCCATATACAACTTGTATCACCATCTCTTTGCCGAACTAGTGCAACTATACAATTTACCATTGTATTGGGTGTGTTGGGGACACAAGAGACTCTTTGTTATTTGGTTGCAGGGTTGCTTGAGAGAGACCATCTTCATCCTACACCTCCTACGGATTGATAAACCTTAGGTCATCCACTTGAGGGAAATTTGCTACTATCCTACAAACCTGTGCACTTGCAAGCCCAACAACGTCTATAAGAAGAAGGTTGTGTAGTAGACATCATGCTCTTTTCTGTCGCCGTTGCCGGGGAGGTGAGTGCTTGAAGGTATATCTTTAGATCTTGCAATCGAGTCTTTTAGTTTCTTGTTTTATCACTAGTTTAGTTTATAAAAGAAAACTATAAAAAATGGAATTGAGTTTGTCTCATACGGTTCACCTTTTTAATATCTTTCGTGAGTATGATGGAAAGGATAATTGTGCTCAAGTGCTAGAAGAAGAAATCTATAAAATGTTTGGCACTAAATATTTGAATGATGAGCATGATTGCAATGTTGTTAGTATGAATTCCTTGAATATCCATGATGCTAATGATATGCAAAGCCACAAGCTTGGGGAAGCTATGTTTGATGAAGATGATATTTTCCCCCCAAGTTCTGATGAGCAAATTTATTATGATGAAAGCCTGCCTCCTATCTATGATGATTATTGTGATGACACGTATGCTTTAAATAATAATGATAACCATGAAACTTGTCATCTTGATCTTAATTTTCAATCACATGATAGTTATTTTGTTGAGTTTGCTCCCACTATTATTCATGAGAAGAATTTTGCTTGTGTGGAGAGCAGTAAATTTTCTATGCTTGTAGATCATGAAAAGAATGCTTTAGGTGTTGGTTATATGCTTGTAGGAATTGCAATAATATCAAGTTTCCTCTCTATGTGCTTAAAATTTTGAAGTTATGCTTGTTTTGCCCTCCTATGCTAGTTGATTATTGTTACCATAAGTTTTTTAATCACAAAATCCCTATTCATAGGAAGAGGGTTAGACTTAAATGTTCTAGTCATATTCTTCATGATGCTCTCTTTATGTTACAATTCTTATCTTTTATGTGAGCATCATTGACATCATCATGCCTAGCTAGGGGCGTTAAATGATAGCGCTTGTTGGGAGGCAACCCAATTTTATTTTTGTCCCTTGCTTTTTGTTCCTGTTTAGTAATAAATAATTCATCTAGCCTCTTCTTAGATGTGGTTTTATGCTTTTAATTAGTGTTTGTGCCAAGTAGAACCTTTGGGAAGACTTGGGGAAAGTCTTGTTGATCATGCTGTAAAAAAAACACAAACTTTAGCGCTCACGAGAATTGCTGCCATTTTTAGTTAATTTTTTTGCAGATGGTTAATAGATAAATTACTCAGGTCCAGCAATTTATTTGAGAATTTTATGATTTCCATAAGTATACGTTTGATCCAGATTACTACAGACTGTTCTGTTTTTGACAGATTCTGTTTTTCATGTGTTGTTTACTTATTTTGATGAATCTATGGCTAGTAAAATAGTTTATAAACCATAGAGAAGTTGGAATACAGTAGGTTTAACACCAATATAAATAAATAATGAGTTCATTACAGTACCTTGAAGTGGTCTTTTGTTTTCTTTCGCTAACGGAGCTTACAAGTTTTCTGTTAAGTTTTGTGTTGTGAAGTTTTCAAGTTTTGGGTAAGGATTCGATGGACTATGGAATAAGGAGTGGCAAGAGCCTAAGCTTGGGGATTCCCAAGGCACCCCAAGGTAATATTCAAGGACAACCAAGAGCCTAAGCTTGGGGATGCCCCGGAAGGCATCCCCTCTTTCGTCTTTGTTCATCAGTAACTTTACTTGGAGCTATATTTTTATTCACCACATGATATGTGTTTTGCTTAGAGAATCAATTTATTTTGTTAGGACTTGCTTGCTGTTATTTAGAAAAATGTTTTGCATCTTTTATTTCAATAAAAGTGGCATTGATAGCCTTTACTATGCCTATGTTACAAGTATACATGTTGCTGTTTGAAAACAGAAAGTTTACCGCTGTTGCAATAATTCCCTAGAAAAGTCAGAATGTGCTAAAATGTTGAAAACTTTTGGATATTAAGCTCTGATAAATTTACTACAGTGGGAATTTTCTTTCATAATTTTTGGAGCTAGGGAAGTATGGATGTTGCAGCATTCTTTACAGACTATCCTGTTTAGGCAGATTGCTATTATGTTTGCATTGTTTGCATATGTTTGCTTCTTTGATGATTATATTTGAGGATGGGACTATTAAATATGAAGAGGCATTTAGTATGCAATGTTGAATAATAATTTTAGTGATTTTCTACAGTAGAGTATGATAAGGTTTTGGCAATGGTTTATACTAACTTATCACACGAGTCCTTGTTGAGTTTTGTGTGGATGAAGCTTTTGAGATTTAGGGAGATCGTGGTATGAGAGGAATTAAGGAGACACAAAAGCTCAAGCTTGGGGATTGCCAAGGCACCCCAAGATCATATTTCAAGAAGTCTCAAGCATCTAAGCTTGGGGATGCCCCGGTTGGCATCCCACCTTTCTTCTTCAACAACTATCGGTTAGTATCGGTTGATCCTATGTTTCGCTTCTTCACATAATGATTGCTATTCTTGGATGTCATTTTGTTTTTCTTTGCTTGCTGTTTGAATAAGTTACCAAGATCTGAAATTATTAAATGTTAGAGAGTCTTCACATAGTTGCATAATTATTCGACTACTCATTGATCTTCACTTATATCTTTCGGAGTAGTTTGTCATTTGCTCTAGTGCTTCACTTATATCTTTTAGAGCATGGTGGTAGTTTTATTTTGAAGAAATAGATGAACTCTCATGATTCACTTATATTATTTTGAGAGTCTTAAATAGCATGGTAATTTGCTTAAAATCCTAATATGCTAGGTATACAAGATTAATAATAAAATCCTCTTATGAGTGTGTTGAATACTAAGAGAAGTTTGATGCTTGATGATTGTTTTGAGATATGAGGATTGTGATATTAGAGTCATGCTAGTTGAGTGGTTATGAATTTGAGAAATACTTGTGTTAAAGTTTGTGATTCTCGTAGCATGCACGTATGGTGAACCGTTATGTGACGAAGTCGGAGCATGATTTATTCATTGATTGTCTTCCTTATGAGTGGCGGTCGGGGACGAGCGATGGTCTTTTCCTACCAATCTATCCCCCTAGGAGCATGCGCGTAATACTTTGCTTTGATAAATTATAAATTTTTGCAATAAGTATATGAGTTCTTTATGACTAATGTTGAGTCCATGGATTATAAACACTCTCACCCTTCCACCATTGCCAGCCTCTCTAGTACCCCGCAACTTTCGCCGGTACCATAAACCCACCATATACCTTCCTCAAAACAGCCACCATACCTACCTATTATGGCATTTCCATAACCACTCCGAGATATATTGCCATGCAACTTTCCACCGTTCCGTTTATTATGACACACTCCATCATTGTCATATTGCTTAGCATGATCATGTAGTTGACATCGTATTTGTGGCAAAGCCACCATTGATAATTCTTTCATACATGTCACTCATGAGTCATTGCACATCCCGGTACACCGCCGGAGGCATTCATATAGAGTCATATCTTGTTCTAAGTATCAAGTTGTAATTCTTGAGTTGTAAGTAAATAAAAGTGTGATGATCATCATTATTAGAGCATTGTCCCAGTGTGGAAAGGATGAAGGAGACCATGATTCCCCCATAAGTCGGGATGAGACTCCGGACGAAAATAAAAAAAAGAGGAGAAAGGCCATAAAAAAAGAAGGCCCAAAAAAATAGAAAGGCCATATAAAAAAAGAGAAGGCCCAAAAAAACAAAAAAATGAGAGAAAAAGAGAGAAGGGACAATGCTAATATCCTTTTACCACACTTGTGCTTCAAAGTAGCACCATGATCTTCATGATAGAGAGTCTCCTATGTTGTCACTTTCATATACTAGTGGGAATCTTTCATTATAGAACTTGGCTTGTATATTCCAATGATGGGCTTCCTCAAAATGCCCTAGGTCTTCGTGAGCAAGCGAGTTGGATGCACACCCACTAGTTTCTTTTGTTGAGCTTTCATACATTTATAGCTCTAGTGCATCCGTTGCATGGCAATCCCTACTCACTCACATTGATATCTATTGATGGGAATCTCCATAGCCCGTTGATATGCCTAGTCGATGTGAGACTATCTTCTCCTTTTTGTCTTCTCCACAACCACCATTCTATTCCACCTATAGTGCTATGTCCATGGCTCACGCTCATGTATTGCGTGAAGATTGAAAAAGTTTGAGAACATCAAAAGTATGAAACAATTGCTTGGCTTGTCATCGGGGTTGTGCATGATTTAAATATTTTGTGTGGTGAAGATGGAGCATAGCCATACTATATGATTTTGTAGGGATAGCTCTCTTTGGCCATGTTATTTTGAGAAGACATGATTGCTTTGATAGTATGCTTGAAGTATTATTATTTTTATGTCAATATGAACTACTGTCTTGAATCTTTCGGATCTGAATATTCATATCACAAGTAAGAAGAATTACATTGAAATTATGCCAACTAGCATTCCACATCAAAAATTATCTTTTTATCATTTACCTACTCGAGAACGAGCAGGAATTAAGCTTGGGGATGCTTGATACGTCTCCAACGTATCTATAATTTTTTATTGCTCCATGCTATATTATCTACTGTTTTAGGCAATATTGGGCTTTATTATCCACTTTTATATTATTTTTGGGACTAACCTATTAACCGGAGGCCCAGCCCAGATTTGTTGTTTTATGCCTACTTCAGTGTTTTGAAGAAAAGGAATATCAGACGGAGTCGAAATGGAACGAAATCAACTGGAGAAGTTATTTTTGGAAGGAAACACACCTGATGGACTTGGACCCCACGTCAAGGAAGGAACGAGGTGCTCACGAGGGTGGGGGGCGCCCCCCTAGGGCGCACCCCCCTGTCTCTTGGGGCCCTCATGGCTCCCCTGACGTACTTCTTCCGCCTATATAACTCCACCTAACCTAAAACTTCTAGAACGCACAATAGATCGGGAGTTCCGCCGCCAGAAGCCTCCGTAGCCACCGAAAACCAATCTAGACCCGTTCCGGCACCCTGCCGGAGGGAGCAATCCCTCTCCGGTGGCCATCTTCATCATCCCGGCGCTCCCCATGAGGACGAGGGAGTAGTTCTCCCTCGGGGCTAAGGGTATGTACCATTAGCTATGTGTTTGATCTCTCTCTCTCTCTCTTGTGTTCTTGATTTGGCATGATCTTGATGTATCACGAGCTTTGCTATTATAGTTGGATCTTATGTTTCTCCTCCCCCTCTTCTCTCTGGTAATGAATTGAGTTTCCCCTTTGAATTAATCTTATCGGATCGAGTCTTTAAAGACTTGAGAACACTTGATGTATGTCTTGCCGTGGATATCTATGGTGACAATGGGATACCATGTGCCACTTGATGTATGTTTTGGTGATCAACTTGCGGGTTTCGTGACATTGGGAACCTATGCATAGGGGTTGGCACACGTTTTCGTCGTGATTCTCTGGTAGAAACTTTGGGGCAGTCTTTGAGGATCTATGTGTTGGTTGAATAGATGAATCTGAGATTGTGTGATGCATATCATATAATCATACCCACGGATACTTGAGGTGACATTGGAGTATCTAGGTGACATTAGGGTTTTGGTTGATTTGTGTCTTAAGTTGTTATTCTACTACGAACTCTAGGGCTGTTTGTGACACTTATAGGAATAGCCCAACGGATTTATTGGAAAGAATAACTTTGAGGTGGTTTCGTACCCTACCATAATCTCTTCGTTCGTTCTTCGCTATTAGTGACTTTGGAGTGACTCCTTGTTGCATGTTGAGGGAAAGTTATGTGATCCAATTATGTTAGTATTGTTGAGGGAACTTACACTAGCGAAAGTATGAACCCTAGGCCTTGTTTACCATCATTGCAGTACCGTTTATGCTCACTTTTATCACATGGTACCTTGCTGTTTTTATAATTTCAGATTACAAAAACTATTATCTGCCATCCATATACCACTTGTATCACCATCTCTTCGCCGAACTAGTGCACCTGTACAATTTACCATTGTATTGGGTGTGTTGGGGACACAAGAGACTCTTTGTTATTTGGTTGCAGGGTTGCTTGAGAGAGACCATCTTCATCCTACGCCTCCTACGGATTGATAAACCTTAGGTCACCACTTGAGGGAAATTTGCTACTGTCCTACAAACATGTGCACTTGCAGGCCCAACAACGTCTACAAGAAGAAGGTTGTGTAGTAGACATCACCCGCGGTTATGTGGCAGATGAGAATTTTTTAATATCCGGTTGTAGAGGACTTGAAGTAAACTCAATTAAAATACCCCAATCGTGTGCGTAACCATGACTGTCTCTTTTCAGGGAACTTCGAGAGGAGAACACGGTTAGGTTATGTTTGAACATAAGTAGTTCAGGATCACTTCTGGATCATTACTAGTTTGCGATCGTTTGCGTAGTTTCTCATCTTATTCTTTTACTCATAAGTTAGCCACCATACAAATGCTTAGCCGCTTGCTGCGACCTCACCACTTACCATTTCCTACCCTTTAAGCTTTGCTAGTCTTGATACCTATGGTAATGGGATTGCTGAGTCCTTGTGGCTCACAGATTACTACAACAACAGTTGCAGGTATAGGTAATGCGATGATCATGACGTGAGAGCAATGTTTACTTGTTTTGGAGCTCTTCTTCTTCTTTGTCGATCTTGGGTTAGGTTCCTGGTCGACAGCCTGGGATAGCAGGGTGGATGTCGTTTGAGTTTCTGTTTGTGATTCATCCATAGTCGGATGTTGGTCTCATGTATGATGTTTGATGTATTCATGCGGTATGTGTATGCCTTTGTATGTATCCCCAACTATTATGTAGTGGTAAGATGTAATGATATCCACCTTGCAAAAGTGTGTCAATATGCGGTTCTATCCTTCGTGGGACCTTCGAGTTCCTTTAGGATAGAGTCACATATTGGGCGTGACAACCTCGGTTGCCTGCTTTTTGTAGTGGCCTTGCCCCTTTCCAGGCTTGCCTGCCCGATAAGGGAGGCCCTTCTCTTGCCGATATCTTGCTCTTCTGGCTCGATCTTGGTCTCTCTGGACTACGTGCGGGTTCCTCTGGATCTCTTGATTTCTTGTATTCTGGCTTGGCCTTGGCTTGTCCATGCATGAGTTAGTGGAAAAATGCATACCCATGTATATTTTCCCTGACATAAGCCCCCGGGCCTGGGCCATACGTGTCGCGTGGCACGTTGGGTTAGGCCCCAAACAGTGCGCAGACACGTGGCAGGGAAGGGTTTCCCACGCTGTCGTGGAATTGTCATGGTAGATGTCCTAGTGTGAGGACTTAGTCGTGGAGCCATCGTGTTGAGGTTAGCTTAAAGGGGTTAATCAGGACAAAGGACATGAGGAGTTTATACTGGTTCGGCCCCTTACGATGAAGGTAAAATCCTAGTCCAATTTTTAGTTGGTATTGCTAGGGTTTCGATGAGCAGGGAGCGAATACGCTTGACCCGGCTCTCGATCTGTTGTTCCTTGTCCTAAGCCGCCACTAGGTCGTCCCCTTATATACACGGGTTGATGCCCTGCGGCCCTCAGAGTCTCGGCCAGTTTATATAACGTATCCGGCTTGGTGACCTTTCTCATATGCCTTACAATACAAGTTTACATAGATGGCAGTTTACAATCATGGGCCTGAAGCCGCCATTGGGTCTGGGCTCTCTACCAACCTATCTATGAACTGCCATATGATCTTGGGCTTCATTGTGATGAATCGTCATTGGGATGACCCGGCCCCTCCTGGGCGGGTTATACCTAATAGTTATATCCCCAACATTAGGCCCAGGTTGATTTGAACTTGTGCATGTCAATCTTCAAGAGTTAGAAAAATTCTTCCACATCTGCTGTGAAAACCTTGTGACCCGCCATGACGTCATCTCCAGGAATTTCGGAAACCTGCTGCTACCTCTTGAGCACTGCGTTGGTTTTCCCAGAAGAGGAAGGGATGATGCAGCAAAGTAACGTAAGTATTTCCCTTAGTTTTTGAGAACCAAGGTATCAATCCAGTAGGAGGCTACACGCGAGTCCCTCGTACCTGCACAAAACAAATAAATCCTCGCAACCAGCGCGAATAGGGGTTGTCAATCCCTACACGGCCACTTACGAGAGTGAGATCTGATAGATATGATAAGATAATATTTTTCATATTTTTGTGATAAAGATGCAAAGTAAAATAAAGGCAAAGTAAAAAGCAAAGGAAATAACTAAGTAGTAGGAGATTAATATGACGAAGATAGACCCGGGGGCCATAGGTTTCACTAGTGGCTTCTCTCGAGAGCATAAGTATTCTACGGTGGGTGAACAAATTACTGTTGAGCAATTGACAGAATTGAGCATAGTTATGAGAATATCTAGGTATGATCATGTATATAGGCATCACGTCCGAGACAAGTAGACCGACTCCTGCCTGCATCTACTACTATTACTCCACTCATCGACTGCTATCTAGCATGCATCTAGAGTATTAAGTTAAAAACAGAGTAACGCCTTAAGCAAGATGACATGATGTAGAGGGCTAGACTCATGCAATATGATAAAAACCCCATCTTGTTATCCTCAATGGCAACAATACAATACGTGCCTTGCTGCCCCTACTGTCACTAGGAAAGGACACCGCAAGATTGAACCCAAAGCTAAGCACTTCTCCCATTGCAAGAAAGATCAATCTAGAAGGCCAAACCAAACTGATAATTTGAAGAGACTTGCAAAGATAACCAATCATACATAAAAGAATTCAGAGGAGATTTAAATATTGTTCATAGATAAACTTGATCATAAACCCACAATTCATCGGTCTCAACAAACACACCGCAAAACGAAGATTACATCGAATAGTTCTCCACAAGAGAGGGGGAGAACATTGTATTGAGATCCAAAAAGAGAGAAGAAGCCATCTAGCTAATAACTATGGACCCGTAGATCTAAGGTAAACTACTCACACTTCATCGGAGAGGCTATGGTGTTGATGTAGAAGCCCTCCGTGATCGATGCCCCCTCCGGTGGAGCTCCGAAACAGGACCCAAGATGGGATCTCGTGGATACAGAAAGTTGCGGTGGTGGAATTAGGGTTTTGGCTCCGTATCTGATCATTTGGGGGTACGTAGGTATATATAGGAGGAAGGAGTACGTTAGTGGAGCAACAGGGGGGCCATGAGGGTGGAGGGCACGCCTGGGGGGGTAGGCACGCCCCTTACCTCATGGCCTCCTCTTTTGTGTCTTGATGTAGGGTCCATGTCTCCCGGGTTTTGTTCGTTGAGAAAATTACGTTCCCGAAGGTTTCAATCCGTTTGGACTCCGTTTGATATTCCTTTTCTTCGAAACCCTAAAACAGGCAAAAAACAGCAATTCTGGGCTGGGCCTCCGGTTAATAGGTTAGTCCCAAAAATAATATAAAAGTGGATAATAAATCCCAATAATGTCCAAAACAGTAGATAATATAGCATGGAGCAATCAAAAATTATAGATACGTTGGAGACGTATCAAGCATCCCCAAGCTTAATTCCTGCTCGTCCTCGAGTAGGTAAATGATAAAAACAGATTTTTTGATGCGGAGTGCTACTTGGCATATTTTTAATGTAATTCTTCTTAATTGTGGTATGAATGTTCAGATCCAAAAGATTCAAGACAAAAGTTCATATTGACATAAAAATAATAATACTTCAAGCATACTAACTAAGCAATTATGTCTTCTCAAAATAACATGGCCAAAGAAAGTTCATCCCTACAAAATCATATAGTTTAGTCATGTTTCATTTTCGTCACACAAGAATGCTCTCATCATGCACAACCCTGATGACAAGACAAGCAATTGTTTCATACTTTAGTAATCTCAAACCTATAAACTTTCACGCAATATATGAGCGCGAGCCATGGACATAGCACTATGGGTCGAATATAATATAATGAGGGGGGTTATGTGGAGAAGACAAAAAGGGAGAAAGTCTCACATCAACGAGGCTAATCAATGGGCTATGGAGATGCCCATCGATTGATGTTAATGCAAGTAGTAGGGATTGCCATGCAACGGATGCAGTAGAGCTATAAATGTATGAAAGCTCAACAAAAGAAAACTAAGTGGGTGTGCATCCAATTTGCTTGCTCATGAAGACCTAGGGCACTTGAGGAGGCCCATTGTTGGAATATACAAGCCAACTTCTATAATGAAAAATTCCCACTAGTATATATGAAAGTGACAAAACAAGAGACTCTCTATCATGAAGATTAAGGTGCTACTTTGAAGCACAAGTGTGGCAAAGGATAGTAACATTGTCCCTTCTCTCTTTTTCTCTCATCATTTTTTGGGCCTTCTCTTTTTATGGCCTTTTTTATAATTCCTCACTTGGGACAATGCTCTAGAAAATGATGATCAT
Source organism: Triticum urartu (assembly GCF_003073215.2). Taxonomy (NCBI): domain Eukaryota; kingdom Viridiplantae; phylum Streptophyta; class Magnoliopsida; order Poales; family Poaceae; genus Triticum; species Triticum urartu. The sequence continues at coordinate 47,546,378 of NC_053027.1, read as the reverse complement.
CACACTTTTACAACTCAATGATTACAACTCGATACTAGAACAAAACATGACTCTATATGAATGCCTCCGGCGGTGTACCGGGATATGCAATGGACCAAGAGTGACATGTATGAAAGAATTATGAACGGTGGCTTTGCCACAAATACTATGTCAACTACATGATCATGCTAAGCAATATGACAATGATGAATGTGTCATGATGAACGGAATGGTGGAAAGTTGAATGGCAATATATCTCGGAATGGCTATGGAAATGCCATAATAGGCAGGTATGGTGGCTGTTTTGAGGAAGATATAAGGACGTTTATGTGTGAAAGAGTGTATCATATCACGGGGTTTGGATGCACCAGCGAAGATTGCGCCAACTCTCAATGTGAGAAAGGGCAATGCACGGTACTGAAGAGGCTAGAAAGGATGGAAGGGTGAGAGTGCGTATAATCCATGGACTCAACATTAGTCATAAAGAACTCTCATACTTATTGCAAAAATCTACAAGTAATCAAAAACCTCGGTACTATGCGCATGCTCCTAGGGGGATAGATTGGTAGGAAAAGACCATCGCTCATCCCCGACCGCCACTCATAAGGAAGACAATCAAATAACACCTCATGTTTCAAATTTGTTACATAACGTTTACCATACGTGCATGTTACGGGACTTGCAAACTTCAACACAAGTATTTCTCAATTTCAAAACTACTCAACTAGCACGACTTTGATATTATTACCTCCATATCTCAAAACAATCATCAAGCATCAAACTTCTTTTAGTATTCAAAACACTCTTAAGAAAATTTTACTAATCTTGAATACCTAGCATATTAGGATTTTAAGAAAATTACCATGCTATTTAAGACTCTCAAAATAATCTAAGTGAAGCATGAGAGATCAATAGTTTCTATAAAACAAATCCACCACCGTGCTCTAAAAGATATAAGTGAAGTACTAGAGCAAAACTATATGACTCAAAAGATATAAGCGAAGCACATAGAGTATTCTAACAAATTCCATATCATGTATGGCTCTCTCAAAAGGTGTGTACAGAAAGGATGATTGTGGTAAACTAAAAACTAAAGACTCAAATAATACAAGACTCTCCAAGCAAAACACATATCATGTGGCGAATAAAAATATAGCTCCAAGTAAAGTTACCGATAGAAGTAGACGAAAGAGGGGATGCCTTTCGGGACATCCCCAAGCTTTGGCTTTTAGGTGTCCTTAGATTATCTTTGGGGTGCCATGGGCATCCCCAAGCTTAGGCTCTTGCCACTCCTTGTTCCATAATCCATCAAATCTTTACCCGAAACTTGAAAATTTCACAACACAAAACATAAAGTAGAAAATCTCGTGAGCTCCGTTAGCGAAAGAAAATAAAAGACTACTTCAAGGTACTGTAATGAACTCATTCTTTGTTTATATTGGTGTTATACCTACTGTATTCCAACTTCTCTATGGTTTATAAACTATTTTACTAGCCATAGATTCATCAAAATAAGCGAACAACACACGAAAAACAGAATCTGTCAAAAACAGAACAGTCTGTAGTAATCTGTAGCTAGCACAAGATCTGTAACCCCCAAAAATTCTAAAATAAATTTCTGGACGTGAGGAATTTATCTATTAATCATCTGCAAAAATAATTAACTAAATAGCACTCTCCAAATAAAAATGGCAGCAGTTCTCGTGAGCGCTAAAGTTTCTGTTTTTTACAGCAAGTGTAACAAGACTTTCCGCAAGTCTTCCCAACGGTTCTACTTGGCACAAACACTAATTAAACACAAAAAACACAACCAAAGAAGAGGCTAGATAAATTATTTATTACTAAACAGGAGCAAAAAGCAAGGAATAAAAATAAAATTGGGTTGCCTCCCAACAAGCGCTATCGTTTAACGCCCCTAGCTAGGCATAACAAGCAAGGATAGATCTAGGTATTGCCATCTTCGGTTGGCAATTTTCTTCAATGAGGCATCTGCCATCTTTAGGAATTTCTTTACTTTTATTAATTATCAAACTTTTAGGCACAAGATCGAAAAATTCATTTGTAACAAATGGTTCCTTAATGATAGCAAAAAGATTAGGATGAATATTTATAGATTTGAGATCAGCATTTTGCTTACTAGAGGATTCACCCGTATTTTTAGGAACATACATAAGCTTGGAAATTTTAGTGGGAGGAATTGGAGTATTCTTTATGGAAGAAAAATTGGTTCCCAAGTCGGTAATAATATCCTCAAGTTTATCGATCCTAGTGGAATCGTGATTTATTTTCTCATTAACTATGGGTTCCTTTCCTTTAATATTTTTCAAAGTAGCTCCTACTTTAGATCCATATTGAGAGATTCGGCTGTTGATCTTTTTATCAAAATTTTCAATTAATTCTACGGTAGCAACCTTATTTTCAATAATTTCAAGCCTTTGCATTACATGCTCCAAAGTTAATATAGTTCCATTAACCAAAAGAGGGGGTGAGCCAAATAAATCTATCATAGCATTATAAGAATCAAAAGTGTGGCTACCCAAGAAGTTCCCTCCGGTAATAGTATCAAGAACATATCCGTGCCAAGGATTAATGCCTACATAAAATTGCGAAGAAGAACAGAAGTAGATTGCTTCCTAGTGGATCTATTATGAGCATTGCAAATTCTATACCAAGCATCTTTTAGATTTTCTCCCTCCCTTTGCTTAAAATTTAGAATTTCACTCTCGGGAGACAACGGAGAAGATAAGGGACTAGCCATAACGACAAGCAAACAAACTAACACACAAGCAAACAAAAAACAAGCGGGCAAAAAGAGGCAAATAGAGAAAGAGAGGGAGGATAGAGACAGAGAGGGCGAATAAAACGACAAGGGTGAAGTGGGGGGAGGGGAAAACGAGAGGCAAATGGCAAATAATGTAATGAGGGAGATAAGGGTATGTGATGGGTACTTGGTATGTTGACTTTTGCGTAGACCTCCCCGGCAACGGCGCCAGAAATCCTTCTTGCTACCTCCTGAGCACTGCGTTGGTTTTCCCCGAAGAGGAAAGGATGATTCAGCAAAGTAGCGTAAGTATTTCCCTCAGTTTTTGAGAACCAAGGTATCAATCCAGTAGGAGGCTATGCGCGAGTCCCTCATACCTACACAAAATAAATAAATCCTCGCAACCAATGCGAATAGGGGTTGTCAATCCCTACACGAGCACTTACGAGAGTGAGATCTGATAGATATGATAAGATAATATTTTTGGTATTTTTGTGATAAAGATGCAAAGTAAAATAAAGGCAAAGTAAAAAGCAAAGGAAATAACTAAGTAGTAGGAGATTAAGAAGACGAAGATAGACCCGAGGGCAATAGGTTTCACTAGTGGCTTCTCTCGAGAGCATAAGTATTCTACGGTGGGTGAACAAATTACTGTTGAGCAATTGACAGAATTGAGCATAGTTATGAGAATATTTAGGTATGATCATGTACATAGGCATCACGTCCGAGACAAGTAGACCGACTCTTGCCTGCATCTACTACTATTACTCCACTCATCGACTGCTATCTAGCATGCATCTAGAGTATTAAGTTAAAAACAGAGTAACGCCTTAAGCAAGATGACATGATGTAGAGGGATAGACTCATGCAATATGATGAAAACCCCGTATTGTTATCCTCGATGGCAACAATACAATACGTGCCTTGCTGCCCCTACTGTCACTGGGAAAGGACACCGCAAGATTGAACCCAAAGCTAAGCACTTCTCCCATTGCAAGAAAGATCAATCTAGTAGGCCAAACCAAACTGATAATTCGATGAGACTTGCAAAGATAACCAATCATACATAAAAGAATTCAGAGGAGATTCAAATATTGTTCATAGATAAACTTGATCATAAACCCACAATTCATCGGTCTCAACAAACACACCGCAAAATGAAGATTACATCAAATAGTTCTCCACAAGAGAGGGGGAGAAAATTGTATTGAGATCCAAAAAGAGAGAAGAATCCATCTAGCTAATAACTATGGACCCGTAGGTCTGAGGTAAACTACTCACACTTCATCAGAGAGGCTATGGTGTTTATGTAGAAGCCCTCCATGATTGATGCCCCCTCTGGCGGAGCTCCGGAACAGGCTCCGTATCTGGTCGTTTGTGGGTACGTATGTATATATAGGAGGAAGGAGTACGTCGGTGGAGCAACAGGGGGCCCACGAGGGTGGAGGGCACGCTTGGGGGGGTAGGCGCGCCCCCTACCTCGTGGCCTCCTCTTTTGTGTCTTGACATAGGGTCCAAGTCTCTCGGGTCTTGGTCGTTGAGAAAATCACGTTCCCGAAGGATTCATTCCATTTGGACTCCGTTTGATATTCCTTTTCTTCGAAACCCTAAAACAGGCAAAAAACAACAATTCTGGGCTGGGCCTCCGGTTAATAGGTTAGTCCCAAAAATAATATAAAAGTGGATAATAAAGCCCAATAATGTCCAAAACAGTAGATAATATAGCATGGAGCAATCAAAAATTATAGATACGTTGGAGACGTATGACCCGCCATGATGTCATCTTTAACGGATCTTTATCTTAATGTCTTCCCGAAAATCGAGGCGTCCAATTAGCTGGATAACCATCATTTGGCCTCCTCGTCTTTTGTGCCTGCCTGTTTCCCTGTCTCCTTATAAATAGGACCATGGAACCACTTTCCACTCTTCTCCTTCTCCTTTCTTCTTCCTTGCAACGCGTCGTCCCGTACAAACCTCGCCGCCATCAAACTCCGTCTTCGACCTCAACTCCGGTCACTGCATCACGCTGAGTAGACCAGAAAACTGTGTCACACTCTGTTGTCCTAACAACATCAGTAAGCCTTCTGTCCCTCATCATGCATGAATCCGTCATTAGGGTTTGTCGGTGTTCGTCAGTGTTCGTCGTTCTCCTTCCTTCTCTTTATTTAGATCCATAGGTTAGATCCAAAACCATAGGAAACTTGCACGGTAGTAGTTTTAGCACTTGTTTTAATAGTACAATATATATATCCCCACCGCAACAGATCTCCTCTAGGGCACCTCTGCTTTTCCACTGTCACGAATTTATTTCCTTTTTGCTGAACAGTGGTAGATCCAAATTTGTAACCTCAATCTGCGGAATCTATTTGTCCCAATACTTAGAAAATTTTGCTTTCGGCAACTCTTGAATATCTTAGTCATGGCGGCTTACTCTGCCGGCTTATCTTTTCTTCATATATCATTAGCCCTTGCTTAAGCCGCCATTATAAACATGTATTGTAATCATTAACTTGCAATCCCACTAACTGATTTGAGCCGTCAAATTATTTGCTTTTAGATTGTCCTTTCACCATGCCGCCGAAGACGATGACAACTTGGAACTGGGTTCCTTCCACAGTCACCGAGAGCACTATGAAGGGTTTTGTCACTGTTGGATACTTACCAGAGAAAAGTGTCATGCATTATCGTGCTCCTGACCTGGCTGAAGATAGACCTCAGCCAAAAGATGGCAAAATCATTGTCTTTACTGACCAGATGACCTGGGGTTTCTCACCGCCCGGCTCAAAATTCTTTGGGGATGTCCTGCACTTTTTCAAACTCCATCTGCAAGATATTGGACCCAATTCCGTATCGAACATCTGTAACTTCCAAGTTTTTTGTGAAGTATACCTTCAAGAAGAACCCAGCGTCGAGCTTTTCAGAGAATACTTCTACCTGAACCGCCAGAATGAGTACACCAATGGTCCCAGCTAGGAACTTGGCGGGATTTCAATTCAACGCATACGAGATGCCATCTTCCCTCAAGTAGTCCTGCCAAGCCATCCCAAGGACTGGAATCAAGCATGGTTCTACTGTAAACATATCTCGCTGTCTGATGAAAATCCGATGCCGGGTTATCGTGCTGAGCGTCTCGACACCAAATACCAACTCTCTGATAAACTTACTGCTGCCGAACGCAAGAAGCTTATTCCTACCATCAGAAAAGTTCAAGCCTTGCTGGGAAACGGCTTAACTAGAGTCGACTTAATCTGATGCTGGGTCGCATGGCGGATCATCCCCTTAAGCCACCGATCCGGTTTGATGTTCAACTATACTGGAGGAACAGATGAGCCTTTACATCATAGCTCTCTACGACTGACTGAAGAGGCCATTGTTGAGATGGCAACCACACTTGTCAATAGCAAATATGAAGACTGCAACCTAGTGGGTTTGAACCCTTTCGACAAGCTTAACCTGGCGCCAGAGGTAAATCTTTGACTTCTTTTTCCTCAGCAGTTAATTATTGCATGAATTTCAACATGCTATTCTTCCACAGGCTAAATCTCACTTCTAGAAGGCCAAATATGACCATGAGGCTGCAAAAAAGGCTAAGACTGCTCTGAGTCGGAGGTAGCCCTTGACTCTCTTGGCCTATTTTTTAACAACCTTATTGACATTGACTATTGCCAGGATGACACGGGGGCTAGCCAGGCAGTCAAAGAAGAGGTAACTATTATTTCCTCCGACTCAGAACCTTTACCAAGATAGAAACTTCGGCGGGTAACCCAGAAAGTAAGGTTTTCACACCCCTTGGCTTATTTGGATCCTTATTTTCTTTTGAAATGACAGCAACATGAGAGCCGCCGCCAGACCCAGACCGGTGGAGATGACGATTTATCCTCCGGCTTACCGAATAGCCCTCGGAAACGCCAGAATGAGGTTCTTTTTAACCTTTAATCCTTGTATTTACCAACAAGTTACTTTTATTAATCACTCAATTTTGACTCCATCCTTGCAGGAGATTTCCCGTTCTTTTTCTGGCGACTCATCACAAACTCAACTGCCAGCTTTCAAGACTGCCCCCGGGTAAAGATAATTATCTTTCTTCTTTACCTTTATATCCTCATCATTATGCTGACTTGTCCAAATTCTTTTTAGCGGTCAAGCAAAGACCAAAAAAGCCAAGGTGACAAAGTCGGCCGAGGATCCGAAAGCTGCTGAACCAGAGCAGCCAACCCTTGTACCGGAACACTCTAAAGCACCGGAAGATCCTGCTGTTAACACTCGATCGGATTTACCTGAGCCGTCTGTTAATGAAACCATTCTTGATTGATCAATTGTGGAACCGTCAAGCTCAGCTAACCCGCCAGAGACTCACGGAGATGATGTTTTAATCACTGGCACCAGATTCATTGAACCAGGGAATCCAACTGTACTAGCGAGACACTCTGCCAAATAGGAAGACATGGAAAGACGGAAAGTGAGGTTCGATGTTTCCCACTATGCTCAATTGAGTAATAGTGAAGTGCTATCTGGTTATCTCAGTCAAGTGCACTCTGATACATCTCCAACGTATCTACTTTTCCAAACACTTTTGCCCTTGTTTTGGACTCTAACTTGCACGATTTGAATGGAACTAACCCGGACTGACGCTGTTTTTAGCAGAATTACCATGGTGTTATTTATGTGCAGGAGCAAACGTTCTCGGAATGACCTGAAACTTCACGGAGACACTTTTCAGAAAATAAGAAAAATACTTGGCAAAGATGAAGGCAAGGGGGCCCACCATTTTGCCACGAGGGTGGGGGGCGCGCCTGGCCCCCTAGGGCATGCCCCCTACCTCGTGGGCCCCCTGTTGCGTCTCCGACTGCAACTCCACCTCCATATATTGAGTTTCGATGAGAAAAAAATCAGCGAGAAGAAATCATCGTGTTTTACGATACGGAGCCGCCGCCAAGTCCTAAAACCTCTTGGGAGGGCTGATCTGGAGTCCGTTCAGGGCTCCGGAGAGGGGAATCCATCGCCATCGTCATCGTCAACCATCCTCCATCACCAATTTCATGATGCTCACCGCCGTGCGTGAGTAATTCCATCGTAGTCTTGCTGGACGGTGATGGGTTGGATGGGATCTATCATGTAATCGAGTTAGTTTTGTTAGGGTTTGATCCCTAGTGTCCACTATGTTCTGAGATTGATGTTGGTATGACTTTGCCATGCTTAATGCTTGTCACTAGGGCCCGAGTGCCATGATTTCAGATCTGAACCTATTATGTTTTCATCAATATATGAGTGTTCTTGATCCTATCTTACAAGTCTATAGTCACCTATTATGTGTTATGATCCGTTAACCCCGAAGTGATAATAATCGGGATACTTACCGGTGATGACCGTAGTTTGTGGAGTTCATGTATTCACTATGTGTTAATGCTTTATTCCGGTTCTCTATTAAAGGGAGGCCTTAATATCCCTTAGTTTCCGTAAGGACCCCGCTGCCACGGGAGGGTAGGACAAAAGATGTCATGCAAGTTCTTTTCCATAAGCACATATGACTATACTAGCGAACCTCCCGCGGCGGCACGCCGCGCCCGTCTACAGCTTTGTACTATATATTGGAGTGTAGACAATTGCTAAGATAAACAGTGTAAGCTAGTGTAATCATATAAATTGCTAGGTGGCAAAAAAAATCACGACATAGTCTATCACTCGAGTGCATGCATGGTGTATATGGGCCAACGAAAGTTGATCGTATGGGCTGTATCAGAATGTTAAATATTAAGCGGACGGAAGCTTGATGTAAAATGGGCTGGTTGAAACCAGATGGGCTGATTGAAGCCAGATGGGCTGGTCGAATTTGTAAACTATAGTAAACAGAAAATGCTTTAAAAAAAACTCAACCATATAGTCTGGAAGTGAAAAACAAATCAGGTTGCAAATACACATATATTATGTTTTGGTCCAGCCTAAATTCAACTAATTACTATGAATGAAAAATTAGGTAGTAAATAGAGAATATAATTTAATACGTAGAAGAGAATTAAAACAGAGCAAACCTCTTTAAATTTGAGTGTAAGTACAAACGACGAACAACTCTTTGACACACTGTCTTCCTTGTAATGACCATATATACTCCATGATCATCCTCTTTTTAATAACAAAATTAATTAGTATTCATGCTTATGGGCAAAGGCAACTGAATAATTTCTATCTAAATCCTCGAAAAATGCAAAAAGAGCGATTTTTTTCAGATTCTAAATCTTTGCTTGCTACACTCCACCGAGCAGCTCTCCCTTGGGCTGATAGGGTGAACCTAAGATTTATTGTCAGTCGCTTCTTCTTTCTCGTGTCTGATCTCTCTTCTCTGTGGCACGCTTTCGGCAGGTCCCCCACTTGTGGCGTCTAACGCATAGAGCATCTAAGGCAGTACCACGGTAGTGCGAGGTGTCTTCGCTACATTTCTCATAGGTTCGCCTCCTGAACACCGATGATCGAGCACTGGAAAACCTATTACTACGCACCGCCTCCTCCGATGATCAACTCAAAAATCAGAAAGATACATACATATAACAATTACACATGTCAAAATCCAGAAAAGAATTGGGTCAAGCACAAGTTTTCACCAGTCCTCATCTACTTCTCTCTCGCGAACTTTCCCACAAGTCCCCCACTTGTCGCGTGTAGCACGTGAAGCATCTAGAGCAGTACCGCGATAGTGCAAGACGTGCTAGGTGCAGTGAGCACTCACCTCACGGACCGATACCTTTTCGGCAATGCTTGCAGATTCGCTTCTGAGCACCGACGATCGAGCACCGAAAAACTTACTACTATGCACCGTTCTAATCCAATTTGTCTTGTTTTGCTGAGAGCTGCTCAGACGTTCAAATGATATAAAAATTGGAGTGAATCTACCTCTGAAACATCTTGTACAATGTACATCTTTCTAGTTATGTATATGTAATTATAAAGACACCACTATGAAGATATTTTGTATGCCATACACTATACAGATCTATACCAAGATATTTAAGAATACACATATACAAATACATCATTAAAGCACTGTCACCATGTAATCCAAGTAAACATGTATTTTCCCGTTTTCTTATTTTCTCGTATTTATTTGAGTTTGGTTTAAATATGTTTTAAGATGTATGTTTGAAAAAACAAAGTTTATTACATAAACAATTTGAATTGCCCACAATATAATATCTATGATCGTGATTTGGCAAAATACGAACAAATAAGTACTAAAGTTTAGTATAAATAGCTATAACAATCTCACATAATAAAGTTCAAAAAATAATCGGGTCAGGCACAAGTCTTTTTAATCTTGAATGTAAATAAATTTCAGATTTCAATGGGCGATGAACTTCTTCACCAGGTCTTATCTATTTCTCCCTCACGCGCTTTCTCGCACGTCTCCCACTTGTGCCATCTAGCGCGTAGACTATCTAGGGCAGTACCGTGGTAGTGTGAGGCATGCTCGCTACCGATATAGCGAGCAGTCACCTCACGAACCAGTACCTTTTCGGCACTGCTCGCAGATTCGCCTCCTGAAGACCGGCCTCGCGTGCTTTCCAGCACGTCTCCCACTTGTACCATCTAGGGCATAGATCATCTAGGGCAGTACCGTGGTGGGGCGTGCTCGCTACCGATACAGCGAGCAGTCACCTCAGGGACCAGTACCTTTTCGGCACTGCTCGCAGATTCGCCTCCTGAACACCAGCGAGCGGTGCTGGTGAACTTCGCCCATCGTACACCGAGTTCGAGCTATAAAAATAACCACATACTCTCTTCTTTTTCTCCATTCCACAACGTACCTCATTCCTTCTCCCTAATTTTCATCTCTTTTCTTCCTCCGGTGACAAAAGATCGAGAGGATGCCCCCAATGGAGGACGTGAGCTCAGAGTTGATCCTAGTTCTCATAGTTGGGCTGCTAGCAGCATTGCTTGGCTTCTCTATGCTTCTGTGTGCAATGATCCTAGATGATCGCCATGACGCTGCTGCCCGAGCGGTGGCTCTTCGAGACACTGGTGGCCCTGCCACTGGAGGGAAATATGCTTGGTAGTGCTCTACCTGAGCTACGTAGGAGATATCATATTGCCGTCCTTCCTTTTTTAGCCTTTCGCCACTGGAGGTAGATATGCTTGGTAGTGTTCTACTTGTGCTACCAAGGAGATATCATATTGCTCTCCTTCATTTATTTATATTTTTATTTCTTCTTTGGGTGGTCTCATATTGCCGGTTTCATGGTCTTTCTTCTTTGTGCTTGTTGACCTTGTCACTTGTTAAAGGTATTATGCAATATAGATCTGTTGTTGTTCTCCTTGGCGATTATATACTTTTTGGAAAGCATGACCGATAGATAGCACACCAAGGTGAACCAATGATTGTTTAGTAGTCAGTAAATCATTTGATTATATACTTTTTGGAGAGCATGACCGATAGATAGCACACCAAGGTGAACCAATAATTGTTTAATAGTCAGTAAATCGTTTGCATATGCGGCGGATTAGAACTTGGTGTTTCACAAATTGTACATAGCTAAAGGTTGCACATGTTTTCTTCGATGGCAAGAAAGTAAAATGAAATCGAACAGCACATGCAATAAATAAATACAAAATCAAACACATAAAAGGAAACACACATGACCTTAGTTAGTAGACCACAACCAACATACATGACATAGAAGTACAAATACAGATATTTTTACACATGGGAATCTACGAAATATGACCTGATCTCCTCGGTGCAACGACAACATCTAATTTCGGCAAGCTTCAGATTGTTAACACCCTCTCTAACCGTTCAACGTAATCCTCCAAGATGAAGCATTCCTTGAATGCCGAAGGTTGGTTTTCGTTGTGCACATGAGGAACCATAAGCTGTAAACTGGTCAATAGAAAAGTTTACATGTTAAGCTTTTGTTCTACGTACTGGTTTATTGTACGTGACCACTTGTTTTTTTTCATATGTTAGTTAGAAACCAATATTGGGTTGCAATCGTCGCAAAATGTAACTAAAGATAGAAAGTTACATTCATAATTAACTTACATATAATACATGCTTAAATACTATTAAAACATGGAGGAGCTTATTTTATTACAACTGGACACAACTTGGTAAACATGGATTAAAACAACTGAAGGAAACTAAAACGATCGATACTTGCATAGAAGACAAATACGACTACAAATGACTTTAATGCTCGAAATCAAGTCATTTTGGAACACTCTTATCTGCGGTTAGTGCCAATAATGAAATGATATAGCACTTTTGCGAAGTGCTCGAGTCATGTGATGGGTGGACAACTACCAGTGTAGCTGATGATGCGGTCTTCCGTGAATGGACGATGTGGATGCATGCAGAGAGGCACGACATCAGAGAAATCGTTGCATATACGTGCCAACATCTGTGTTTGTGTCACGGACTCGGCTTGGCAAGCAGCAACTTCACGTTTAGCCATGTTAAGTTCACAATGCTTTGAGCGTGCTTTCTCTTGAGCTGATAGGAGCTTCTGCTTTGTTGCCTGCAACATAGGGTAATTATAACCGTTGTTTGTGATCACGTAGTTTTCACAAATGTAGTTTAGTGCTGCCTGGGCAGCCCCTTCTTCCGCCTCGTCTTGTGTCGCTATGGGTTCTCCTTTGAAAACCAAAGGGTTTTCATTGATGCTCCCTATGGAATGTGTGGCTCCCATATGGACGGATGCCTGTATAGTTCCATCGAGGTACGTGCAGTGAAGGTATCCTTGCACTTCCTGCCTTATAGCCAAGCCGACAATTTGCAGAATGATGCACCTTGGTATATACACCATCAAGTCGTTGTTCTGCAAATGGATTAAAGTTAGTGACTGCACTACTTTGCATGAGGTTTTAATTGAAGTTGAAAACGTAGAACAGATGCATACCATGTCAATGGGGGCAGCATTGGAAGAGGAGCTTGAAACATCTTTCTTTTCTTTTTTTCTTGATTGCTTTCCTGATAGGAAAGTCAACCAACATGCATGGCCCACGCAATCAATCGCTGCCGCATGCCATACGTCCATCTCATCACAGTGCAGAAATCGCAACGATGGAATACGAGGCCATGCATCAGTCAAATAGCCAATAGCAGGAACATCACACCCATCCAACTCCACCACGCAAAAAGGGACCTCTGCCAACGTAAAACAAAACCGCACAAATAAGAACACGAACAAACAGCAAGCACCGATCCAATTCAGCCAAACCAAATGCACAAACCGAGAGTAGAATCAATGGGCCGCTTGCCAAGCCGGATCTCCTCCCTACGTATCCAAGCAGAATCGTCACCACCTAAATCCAACAACAAAACATAGCAATTAGTCCAAAGAAACAGGCAAAATACAAATAAATGGAAAGAAAAAAAGGGTGTGATGGGTTGGATGGGGATCTATCATGTAATCGAGTTAGTTTTGTTAGGGTTTGATCCCTAGTGTCCACTATGTTCTGAGATTGATGTTGCTATGACTTTGCTATGCTTAATGCTTGTCACTAGGGCCCGAGTGCCATGATTTCAGATCTGAACCTATTATGTTTTCATCAATATATGAGTGTTCTTGATCCTATCTTGCAAGTCTATAGTCACCTATTATGTGTTATGATCCGTTAACCCCGAAGTGACAATAATCGGGATACTTACCGGTGATGACCGTAGTTTGAGGAGTTCATGTATTCACTATGTGTTAATGCTTTGTTCCGGTTCTCTATTAAAAGGAGGCCTTAATATCCCTTAGTTTCCGTAAGGACCCCGCTGCCACGGGAGGGTAGGACAAAAGATGTCATGCAAGTTCTTTTCCATAAGCACGTATGACTATATTCGGAATACATGCCTACATTATATCAATGAACTGGAGCTAGTTCTGTGTCACCCTAGGTTATGACTGTTACATGATGAACCGCATCGGCATAATTCTCCATCACCGATCCATTGCCTACGAGCTTTCCATATATTGTTCTTCGCTTATTTACTTTTCCGTTGCTATTGCTATCATCACTACAAAATACCAAAAACATTACTTTTACTACTGTTACCTTTTGCTACCGTTACCACTACTATCATATTACTTTCCTACTAAACACTTTGCTGCAGATATTAAGTTTCCAGGTGTGGTTGAATTGACAACTCAGCCAGTAATACTTGAGAATATTCTTTGGCTCCCCTTGTGTCGAATCAATAAATTTGGGTTGAATACTCTACCCTCGAAAATTGTTGCGATCCCCTATACTTGTGGGTTATCAAGACCTTTTTTCTGGCGCCGTTGCCGGGGAGCATAGCTCTATTCTTTGAGTCACTTGGGATTTATATCTTCTTATCATTATGAAGAACTTGAGGGATCCAAAAACCAAGATCTATCCCTCAACTACGAGGGGAGGTAAGGAACTGCCATCTAGCTCTGCACTTGATTCACCTTCTGTTATGAGTAAGTTTGCGACACCTACACCTGCTTCTGCTATTCGTTCTGATATGTCGCATGTTATTGATGATGCCACTTCTGCTATGCATGAAACTACCTCTATGCCCGATACTACTATGCCACTTAGTGATTTTCTTGATGAACAACTTGCTAGGGCTAGAGAAATTGAAAATATTGAATCTGATGATACTGATGAAAGTGATGATGAAGAACCACTTGCTATTCCTAAGGGTTATGTATTTGATCAAGATGCTTCTTTAGCCATTTTAGCTTGCAGAAATAGAACTGAACTTAAAAAATTATTAGCTAAATGGAGTAAGCAATCCCTAAATGATAGAATGAAAGCTGACCCTGCTTTTGTTACTTAACTATCTTTGTTAGTGATAAGGATTATGAATTCTCTGTTGATCCTGATATAATTACTTTGGTTGAATCTGGTCCTTTTCATGGTTATGAATCTGAAACTATAGTGGCACATCTTACTAAATTGAATGATATATAGCTACCCTGTTTACTAAAGATGAGAGAACTCGTTACTTTTACATCCTCAAAATATTTCCGTTCTCATTAAAGGGTGATGCTAAGATATGGTTTAATTCTCTTGATCCTGGCAGATGTCCTAGAGCAAGGACTTAGTCGTAGGGCCATCGCACTAGGAAGCTTAAAGGGGTTGATCGGGACAAAGGACACACGAGAGAGTTTTTATACTAGTTCGGCCCCTTACGATGAAGGTAAAAGCCTACGTCTAGTTTGGATTGGTATTGCTGAAGTTTCGATCTCCAAGAGGCTTAACTCACCGGCTTGGTTATCGACTTGGTTATTTTTTCCATAAACCGCCACCGGGTCGTCCCCTTATATACACGGGTTGACGCCTGGTGGCCTACAGAGTCCCGGCCGGCTCATAATCGTGTCTGGCTCGGTGACTTCCTTTACATGCCTTTCTTTACAAGTCTTTCCTTACATACGGTAGTTTACTGTTTCAGGCCTTAAGCCGGCCCCAGGCCTTTGGGCCTTCTATACATTTAGTAAACTATCATCTTGAATGTTTATCGGGCTTCTTATGTAACCTGCCATTAGGGCTGACCCGACCCCTCCTGGGCGGGTCATACTAGTAGTGATATCCCCAACATTAGGCCCCAGGTTGACTTTGAACTTTGTTCTTTGTCAATCTTCAATAATTAGGTGGAATCCATGCGTTGTCTGAAAGCTTCTGTAACCCGCCGTGACGTCATCTTCTGAAAACACAAAAAACTTTCATGATGTCATCTTCCAACGGATCTTTCATTTTTTAATGCCTTCCGAGAATCGAGGCGTCTATTTAGTTGGATAATCATTATTCGGGTCTCTTTGATTCTCGCGCCCGCCTGTTCGTGCACTCCCTTATAAATAGGTACAACTTAGGTCTTTTTCATTCTCCTCCTTCGGTCGTCTTCCTCCTCTCACCGTTTGCTGCCGCCGCCACCAGAGATCTCCTCGTCTTCCTCACCTCAGGCCGCTGCATCGACCTGATTTGACCAGAGAAACGCGATGAACCTCCGCAATAGCCCTGCCTCTGTAAGTCCCTTTCCTTCTCTGCCATAGATCTACATTATGGCTTCTTGAGTTCATCGGTGTTCGTCACAGACTCTTGGTAGACTTCTCCTCCGATGCTCTTTCCTGATCGTCTGATAGTGTAGAACTGCCGCGGTAGCTGTTTGGCATTTCATTTTTGATAGCGGTAGATCTCTTTCTCCTGTATAGATGCTTTGTTAGCTGATAAACTCATCTGTACTGGAGTTCTAGGTCTAGAGTATTTTCTTTTTGGGACATCCATTTGATCCAAAATAATGATGATAGCTTGGTGAAACTTGTTTATGCCAACACTTAGCTGAATCTGCTTTCTGAGGAAGTCTGTAGTCATGGCGGCTTACCACTCCAGCTTTCTTTTCCTTATATGTCATTAGCCCTTAGTTTAAGCCGCCGTTACTTGTTTTATAACTTCAACCTTTTGCCGTAAATTGAACCGGCATGTTGTTTTTCCTTTTCCAGTCCCTTGCACATCATGCCGTCAAAGACACCCACCATCTGCAATTGGGTCTCCTCAACCATAACTGAGGAGCGTCTGAAAGAGTTCTTCCTCATTGGATTTCTGCCCTCAAGAAACATCATGTCCTATCGTGCTCCTAACCCGGAAGAAGAACAACCCAATCCAAAAGACGGCGAAGTGATCGTCTTTACTGATCACATGAACCGGGGCTTCTCACCGCCCGGCTCAAAAATTTTCAGAGAAGTTCTTCACTTTTTCAAACTCCATCCTTAGGATATTGGGCCCAATTCCATATCCAATATCTGTAACTTCCAAGTGCTCTGCGAGGTATATCTTCAGCAAGAGCCGACTGTGGAACTATTTAGAGAGTACTTCTATCTGAATCGGCAGAACGAGTGCACCAATGGCCTTAGCTTAGAACTTGGAGGCATCTCAATTCAGCGCTGGCAGGGTGCAGTTTTCCCTCTCATAGTTTTACCAAGTCACCCAAAGGACTGGAACCAAACTTGGTTTTACTGTCAGGACATCTCACCCGCCAATGAGAAGACGCTGTGGGGTTACCGCCCCGATCGTCTTGACACCAAGTTCGCCCTGCTAGATAAAGTTACCATTGCTGAACTCAAGAAGCTGCTTCCATCTATCAGAAGAATCAACGGTTTGTTGGGGAACGGTTTAACCGGAGTCGATCTAACCCGTTGCTGGATCTCCTGGCGGATTATTCCATTAAGACGTCGTTCAAAGTTGATGTATGAATATGGTGGAGACCCGGACGACTCTCTCCGTCATACCCCGGTTGAACTAACCGAGGAGGACGTTGTCGCAATGTCCAATGTTCTGGTAAATGCGAAGTATGAAGATTGCAGTGTTGTTGGGTTAAATCCCTTTTGTAAATTTAACCCGGTACCAGAAGTAAGGACATTCTGAACTTTTTTCCTTTGTATTTTGTCCAGCCGTATTGTTTATCACTGATCCTTCCTCTTGTCTTTGTAGGCCAACTCGAACTTTTGGAAAGTGAAATACGATCATGAAGCTGCCAAGAAGGCGAAACTTGCCACCATGAACGCCAAGAAATCGACCCGGAGAACGAAGAAGAAGAAGAAAGCCACTGTTGAAGATTTACTGAAACTTGATGACACGTCTGACTCGGAGGTAGCCCTTGATTCCCTTGGTCAACTTTTTAACAATCTTATTGACACTGATCCTTACCAGGATGACACTGGGGCCAGTCAGGCCGGGGAAGCAAAGGTAACTATCATTTCCTCTGACTCAGAGCCCTTACCGAGACACAAAGTTCGACGAGTGATCCGTAAAGTAAGGTTTTCTAACCCCTTAGCTCACTTGGATCCCAACTTTCATTTGAAAAAGCAGCAACATGAAAGCCGCCGTGAAGTTGAGATTGAAGATGAACCGACTGTCGTCCTTCAACAGACCCCTCATAAACGCCCGAACGAGGTTTACTTATTACTGTCCATAACTTGTTTTAATGAATCCTGGTCCTTGTATTTCTTTTAACTCCTTTCTTTTACCTTTTCAGGAGGTGTCTTGTTCCTCAAGCGGCTCATCACAAACACAATTTCCGGCTTTCAAGACTGCTCCTGGGTAATCATAAATCCTCTTTTCTTCTGGGTTGATCAATTGTATCTTGATGCTGACTCCCCTGCAATATTTTTTCCTTAGCGGCCTGGCTAAATCCAAGAAGGCGAAGGCAGCAAAAACGGCGGAAGACCCGCCAATACTTAGCATCTGACCCGGCTAGGCCGCCTTCTCCACTAACTGACGCCCCAGAAGACCAGCCTACTGTCAATGAAGCAAATCCTCTGGAGCCGTCCCTTGACAAAGCCACTATGAATCCTTCTACAGCTGGACCGTCAAGCTCAACCGACCCGCCGTCTCCACGTGTTCAGGACGTTCAAATTACTGGTAGCCGCTTTGTTGAGCCGGGGAACCCAACGGTGTTGGCTCGGTGCACAGCAAAGCAAGAAGCATTGGAGAGGCAGAAGGTTCACTTTGATGTTGCCAATTATGACCGTCTCAATGCCAGTGATATCTTATCCGGCTATCTCAATCATGTACACTCCAGTCGTGAGTCAGAGATCGAGATGGTCAAGCAGCTTCAGTTGAAGTATGAGGTACGTTGTTTCCTGTTTACTAATATTCCTTTAGCCCCCAAGTCTTCAGCTTATGAGAGAAACAGAATAACCTACTTAAAGTATAGTCCGAGACTTTTACCTCTCAATCTTTGCCTGATATTGATAGAAACAAAAACTTCACCTATAGTCCCCAAGGACCGGTTTATTTTGATCATCAATGGATCGGTACTTTAGAATTTAAGACCGTCTTCCAAGTACTTAACACTCTGGTGTAACCTTGATAAACTTGCTGAACTGCGTACATTAGCCCCCAAGTGCCAAGTGTTGTTACTTTGGAAGGGACTTGGGACTTTAAATATGTTTGTAGAGCCGTAAAAATTTGATTTGGCATACATTAGCCCCCAAGTGTCAAGTGGTTTACTCATAAAGTACTTTGAGACTTGAATCTTGAATTTGAATATTTGAATTTGAAACCAAGTCTTGACTTATCTGAACGTTTCACAGAATGCCTTGTCCGAATTGAACTCTCAATTGTTGGACGCAAAGACCCGGCTATCAAGTCAGGAGTCCGAAATCAAATCTTCCACTTCCAAACTGCAAATGAGCCTTTCTGCAACGGAAAATTTGAAGACTAGCTTTGCTGCCAAGCAGAAGGTTTCGGAAAATGAGAAAACACTTCTGACCCGACGAGCTGAGACGGCCGAAACAGCTCTGAAAGAAATTTCAACAGATCTAAACGGTTTAAAGGGCCGGGTGTCTCAGATGGTCGCTGCTATCTTTCGTAAGCTGCCTGATTTGACCTTTCGCATAATTTTGCCAAACCGGAGTATAATCCACCAACTTACTCTGTTAAAAATATATGCAGGCCCACGAAGTAAAAATCTGAGCCAAGACCCGTTGATTAAACTGAAGGCAGTATACAGCTTGGTTGAACAATTATATATTGGTGCACAATGGGCTCTGGCCGCTATCTCTCCTGCAAATCAAGGACCCAACCGGCTTAGTGATGTCCTGAAGAAGCTGTCCAACCTTCCTGCTAGATTCCAAGAAGTAAAACGCTCCTGCGCGTGAGCCGGAGCTTTGACTGCCCTAAGCCGCTCCAAGGCTTGGGTGCCAGACCTAGACCCGGTGGACGTAGCAAGAGGTTACCCTACTGTGAAGGAGGATGGGTCTCCATTTGACCAGGATGATTTCATAGCATGTGTACGCAAAGTCCGGCCTCAGGCGACTAGTCTTGGAGATGACACCAATGTTGACAAGTACCAGCCGGGTTTTGATAGTGAAAATAAGAAGATGGCCACTCCTTCATACAAAGTAGCAGATCTGATCCCACCAATGAGAGAAGATACCTTTGCCCCGGAAATTGACCCGGTCGGCCTGATTGACGATGAAGCCGAATTTGTCGCCATGAACGGCTTTGATTGGTCAAAATCCAACTTCCAGCAAACAGAAGGTGGTGAACCGGCAACGGAGGGACGATGATCATCTTCATAGGCTTATAAAGCCTTGTAATAACTTAGTTGCTAAAACACCGCATGTTTGCTTATGCCGTCGTGCATAAAATACTTCTATGTGAATCTGCTTCCAGATGTCAATGTATGCATCGTTTAATGTTCGTCTCTGTGATATTTGAATTATGTTTCTGTGAATACAAGAAAAAGACTGGGAAGGTGGTTTAGAAACAAACGGGCTTAAACACCCTAATTTACAGCCAATATATTTACCTCAATAAAAAACAGAGACAAATATAAAGAAAAGATAAGGGTTAATACGAATTCTTGAGTTAACACAGCGAGTAAGCGCGTATAAGTAAGAATCATACCTTGTCTTGTTGATCCTTAGATCGCCGGTTTTAATAATCCGGGTGGTGAACTTGATAATTCAATATGTATGAAAAGTTAATACTCCTTGAATACTCAATGATCATCATATCTTAGTAGCTCGTACCTTTGGATCCTTGAGCCACCGGCTTGAATAACCCGGGCAGCTGTGTTTTTCAATAATTGAGCCCATGAAGAAAACCAGGCTATCTTATTTGTAATATTTAAACAACAAAAGCTAAAAGGCAAGCAACAGATAATAAACATAATTTTAACTATGTATTCAAAAAGCTGGGGGTTTCTAATTCGAATACGATCAGTAAACCAGACCAAAGGGGTTAAGCTAAGGTTCGAATACGACTATATAGCCCCCAGTGGCTTTGGCGTTGCGCCGATCAAGAGGGTACCGATAGCTATGTTCTCTTTGGTCCGAATACGACCTATGTTTGAACAGGAAGCCCCCAAATGACCTTGAGAGGTTTTTAACGACCCTGATTCGAATATGATCCAAGTCGGACTCAAAAGGGGTAAAGCTATGATTCGGATACAATCAAGAAGCCCCCAAGTGAGTCTGGCCTTGAGCCAATCAAGAGGGTTACGACAGCTATGTTCTCTTTGGTACGAATACGACCTATGTTTGAACAGGAAGCCCCCAAGTGACCTTGAGATTTGCAGCTAGATTTGGATATGATCATAAGCCGGACCAAAAAGGTTAAACTTGATATGATCAGCTCCTTAATAGTCATTTGTAAGTAAGAAATAATAAAGATGTATGGTCTGTGAAAAAGAATAGAGACCGATGGTCTTACTTTATTGCTTAACATAGTATATACCACGTGAACGTATGTACATGTTGAGGGCCGGTGGTTCAGGTGTAATATGGCCGAAGTTGAGGAATGTTCCATGGCCGGCGGGTCTCCTCTTCCGACTTACGTGAGTCTGCATGCTCTCGAACGTCAATGAGGTAATATGACCCATTGTTTAAATTTTTACTGACCACAAAGGGTCCCTCCCAAAGTGGAGATAACTTGTGTGCATCTGAAAGATCCTGGATGAGCCGGAGCACCAAGTCGCCTTCCTGAAAAGTCCTGGACTTAACCCGGCGGCTGTGATAACTGTAACACCCCGGTAGTTCAGCTGCAGTAATCACATGCTAGTATGCCATGTCACCGCTGTCACTGTTGTTAATCTCGCGTTGATTCAAATCCAATTCGAAATTTAAAATTAAAATAAAGTCAAATAATTACTTCTTAAGTTAATTATAAAAAATAGTTCATGATATTGAAAATAATCCCAAAGCACTTATAAAAACAAGACCACCATTTTATATAATATTTAGATGTCCTAAAACAATTAAAATAGGGGACAAAACAATATTTTAATCACTATTAAAATTATAAATTCCAAAGCTTTTCAAATTCCTCCCAAACTTTTTCTGGCAGTGCCATACAATGCAATGTTATTTATGTGACTAGTTACATGTTTTACAAAAACCAATCAGTGACTAGAGAGAATTAGAAAACATAAAAGAAAAGAAAGAAGAAAGTCTCCCGTGCACTTGGCCCACCATGAATAGTACAAGGCACAGCCCAACTCACCCCATCCTCTTCTTCCTGTTCACAGCACACCCCGTGGACGATCTGAGCACGTCCATGGCCGGGGATCTCCACGTGCTGAGCATCTATCCCCCCTGGACGGCTACAAAATGAACCTAGTGACCCTGCAAACCCTAGACATCCCCTGTTTCCCTTACTCCCGTTTTCCTTCGTTTTCTTCTTCACCGAGCACAGTCGTCGCCTCGCCTTCGTCGATCCGGCCACCGGCCTACCCTCGCCGCGCCAAGATGTAGAGGAGCTTCGTCATCCTCGACTACGTAGCATCCGTACACGGGAACCACGAGGACCACTCTACTCCGATGGGATCGAGCGACTTCCTCATCTACAGCCGTCATTGCCCCGCACCCGATCTGCCTCACCGGAGGTCCTCCGCCACGCCGAACGTGTCGTCCGCCTCCCCCTGTGAGCGCCAGTTCCATCCCCCTTGTTTCCCCTCTGTTCGGCCGTCGTTCTGCGTGGCTGCAGCTCGCCGACCAGCTCCTGGCCGCGCCAGCCTGCAAGTGCTCGCGCACTGCCTGCGTGCGAGCTCGCCTCGCCCCGGCCACACCCTTGCCACCTCCCACGCGCGCCCTCGCCAGCTCCTCGCCGCGCCTGCGTTGCTCGCTGCTGAACTACTGCTGCTCGCGAGCCGCTGCCTCCGCACGCATTCACTGTTGCTGCTGGACGCCAGGCTGCTCTACTTGTTTCTGTTGATGCTTTGCTGCTGCCGCTATGTACTGCTGCCACCGCGTGCTGCTGTTACTGCTGCCGCCGCGTGCTGCTGATTACTATTGCTGTTGCTTGTTATTAGCTGCTACGGCTCACTTGCTACTACTACCATCTGCTGTTGTAGCTCCTGGCCAAGCCCCCTGTACATGGCTATGCGTATGGCCGACTGGGTTAATGGCCGGCCCTTGTTTAATTAGTCTAGGTTTAGTTTAGTAGTAGTTTAGTGCTAATTTAGCCTATTAGCTAATGACAAGTGGGTCCCATCTAATTAGATTAGATAGATCTTTTGGAAGTTATTAAAACAATGACATGTGGGACCACCCCTGGTTAATTACAATTTTATTAAAACTAAAGACAATGACACGCGGGACCCACTTACACTATTCATATGTTGACTAGTCAACCTATGACCGGGTCAACCCAACCCCACTGGCCCCACTGTCATACTCACATACTAGGGTAGCACTAGGTGACAAAAGTATTCTGTTTTTATTTATTTATTTCAAATTTAATTTAATTTCAGAAATTGTTTAAATCGTTGAAAATTCATATAAAATAAACCGTAACTCGGATGAAAATACTTTGTACATGAAAGTTACTCAGAACGACGAGACAAATCCGAATACGTAGCCCGTTCGTCCGCCACGCATACCTAGCATAGCAAACACGCAACTTTCCTCCTCCGGTTCATCTATCCGAAAACGCGAAACGTCGGGATGTTTTCCCGGATGTTTTCCGCCTACGCCGGTATCACCTCCTACTGCGTTAGGTCACTTCTAGCACCACGTATTGCCATGTTATGCTTTGTGATGCTTTGATTGCTCTATTATTTATTGTGTTCCCCTCCGTTACTTCTTTCCGGTAAACCCCGAGACCGCTGTCGGTACCCTTGTGATAGACTACATCGACGACGAACTCTTCTTGCCAGAGCAACCAGGCAAGCCCCCCCCCCCTTGATCACCAGATATCGCCTACTCCTTCTCTCTACTTCTTGCATTAGAGTAGTGTAGCATGTTACTGCTTTCGATTAATCCTATTCTGCTGCATAGCCTGTCATTGTTGCTACACTTGTTGATACCTTTACCTAATCCTACATGCTTAGTATAGGTTGCTAGTGTTCCATCAGTGGCCCTACACTCTTGTCCGTCTGCCATGCTATACTACTGGGCCGTGATCACTTCGGGAGGTGATCACGGGCATATACTATATACTTTATACTGTTACATTACTCATGATACTGTACGGAGATGGGGGCTGAAGGGGCAGGTGGATCCATCCCGGTAGAGGTGGGCCTGGGTTCCCGACGGCCCCCGACTGCTACTTTGTGGCGGAGCGACAGGGTAGGTTGAGACCACCTAGGAGAGAGGTGGGCCTAGCCCTGGTCGGCGTTCGCAGATACTTAACACGTTTAACGAGATCTTGGTATTTGATCTGATTCTGGCTACTGGCCTATAAGCACTAACCATCTACGCGGGGACAGTTATGGGCACTCGACGTCGTGGTATCAGCCGAAGCCTTCGTGACGTCAGCGACTGAGCGGCGCGCGCCGGGTTGGACTGGAACGCCTAATCTTGTATAAGGGAGGCTAGGTCTGCTCGCCGGTCGCGTATGCAATGTGCATGTGGCAATGGGCGATGGGCCCAGACCCCTACGCCATAGGATTTAGACCGGCGTGCTAACCTCTCCGAGGCCAGGCATGACCCAGAAAAGTGTGTCCGGACAAAGGTGATCGAGCGTGTTGGGAAATGTGGTGCACCCCTGCAGGGATGTTAATCTATTCGAATAGCCATGATCTTCGGTAACAGGACGACTTGGAGTTGTACCTTGACCTTATGACAACTAGAACCGGATACTTAATAAAACACACCCTTCCAAGTGCCAGATACAACCCGGTGGTCGCTCTCTAACAGGGCGACGAGGAGAGGATCGCCGGGTAGGGTTATGCTATGCGATGCTACTTGGTGAACTTACCATCTACTCTCTTCTGCTGCTGCAAGATGGAGGTTACCAGAAGCGTAGTCTTCGACAGGACTAGCTATCCCCCTCTTATTCCGGCTTTCTGCAGTTCAGTCCACATATGATACCCTTATTCCATTTGATACCAATGCATACATTTGTAGTGTAGCTCTTGCTTGTGAGTACTTTGGATGAGTACTCACGGTTGCTTTTCTCCCCCTTTTTCCCCTTTCCTATACCCGGTTGCTGCGACCAGATGTTGGAGTCCAAGATCCAGACACCGCCGTCGACGACGACTACCACTACTCGGGAGGTGCCTACTACTACGTGCAGCCCGCTGACGACGACCAGGAGTAGTTTAGGAGGATCCCAGGCAGGAGGCTTGCGCATCTTTCGATCTATATCCCAGTTTGTGCTAGCCTTCTTAAGGCAAACTTGTTTAACTTATGTCTGTACTCAGATATTGTTGCTTCCGCTGACTCGTCTATGATCGAGCTTTTGTATTCGAGCCCTCGAGGCCCGTGGCTTGCAATATGATGCTTGTATGACTTATTTTATTTGTAGAGTTGTGTTATGATATCTTCCCGTGAGTCCTTGATCTTTATCGTACACGTTTGCATGTATGATTAGTGTACGGTTGAATCGGAGGCGTCACAAGTTGGTATCAGAGCCGGCTGCCTGTAGAAATCCCCCTTCCACACTCCTCGGCCGAAGTCGAGTATAGACATTACAAAACTGTTTAGTAACATGGTTGTGTGTCTAACGGTCCCACATCGCCATTTGGGTGGTATTAGGATCTCTTACTCCTCGATCCTTACTCTGGGACTCTGAACTCTCTTCTACTCGGGTTAATAAATTTACTAAAATCTAACTTTAGGTTCTCGAAAATACTTTCTCCCGGAGAGCCCCTTCAGTACAGATGATCGCCGGCTGCACCAGAAGATTTCGAAGATACCCTCCGATATTCTCTCAAGACCTTGTGCCTGTTGCTTTTGCAATTCCCTACCACCGAAATATCCCTATGGATAAATACTTACAACTGTCGTGCTTACTTTTATTCCCATTCGATCTTGTTATTACAAGATACCCCGAGAATACTTTGTGCCTACTGCCTTGCAGTTCTTTGCCACCTGAATACCCCTACGAATAATTTCTCGCACTTACCGAGTATCCACTCATCCCCAGTTGATTCATGTATGTCACAATCTTCGGAATACCATTCGATCTTCCAAAAATCCTCAGGAGCCTATTGCTTTTGAAATTCTTGCTTGATTACATTATGGTTAATCCCATAAGTCTAGTAATCTTATTAGCATCCTTTGTCACTATCATTTTGAGTTCGTCGATTCAATATGCTGCGGATGCTTGCAATCCTTAGGGTTTATCCTTCCGGCTCAGACATCATTTTAAACATGAGCTGGTTCTCGACCAATCGGATTGCCATCGATTGTACCCTTAAGTCTACGCAACTTATCCATCCTTAATCAGAGCGTTTACTTTTGATCCCTTGATCGGAAATCATAATTCTTTTGCATTTGAGCTTTGAGTTAGTCAGTTGTTTCTATAATCTGCTCCCCTTGCATCCTTCTTCCTCTAGTTGAGTACCGATGCTCACGTCAGATCCTGTGTGGACCACCAGATCCTTTGTTGGATTTTATCTGACATCGTCCTTCTTATTCAATAAGCCTGAGAGCCTTTCCTCGGATACATAATGCCTTTGGTAAATTGTATCCTCTGCTTGGTCAACCATGCTCTACTTTCGAGCTTGTGTTATTTACTCCTGAAGTTTGTGGTATATGTTTCCATGATACCCTGACGGGTTGAACCTATGCCTTCCTTAATATGTGTGAACTTGAAAGTTTTCGTGAGTCATATTCTTCTGGTATTTTGCCAGATAAAATTTCAACACTACAACTCCGTCGAAAATGAGAGGTGAATGATAGGTTACACATTGGAGAAGTGGGAGTCGACCTTGAACTTTGTGTTCATGCCCATGGAAACGATGTAGAGCATATCATGGGAGCTTCTCATGATAGTAATTATCCCCTTGTTACAAATTTGTCTTATATCTATGGTTTGATGATTTACAAATGTGGTCCCAACCATATTGTTCTCCTTAGGTTTCAATTCTCAGACAAGTTGAAAGGCACTTGTCTTCCGCCGATAAATATACCACTCCAACCTCTATTCTGATCCGCCTTTGAGTATTACCCTATGGTATCTCGAGATTATCACGAAACTACAGAACTCCTTATGAGTTTTTCGTCTACTATTATTTCTCACCGATACCAACTTTTCCCCGGGTTCCGAGTTGTCAGATACTTGAGGACACCGATAACGGAATCGAGTCCGCACTACGATTCAACAAGTATTAGAAATCTTCATTACTTACAAGTTTAATACTCCA
This sequence comes from Triticum urartu, assembly GCF_003073215.2. Taxonomy (NCBI): domain Eukaryota; kingdom Viridiplantae; phylum Streptophyta; class Magnoliopsida; order Poales; family Poaceae; genus Triticum; species Triticum urartu. Next base: position 47,519,601 of record NC_053027.1, on the reverse strand, counting down.
TCATGTCATTCTTAGCCTGATCAGTTACATCATTATCGTGCTAATTTTAATTGTGCTACCTGGTCCTTCTTCCCGGAGCACAAATTTCAATGGTGAGCTAATCTTACGTCGATCTTCCTCGTCATATCATTTCTCCTGTAACAACAAGCTTGATTTCGAGTTTGTGTCATACTCTTTGTTCGAATAGCCTTTCGCTTCACCATTCCTTTGACTTGATGTCCTTGTCGATCGATTACATCTTGAAATCTCTCGACAAATGTGTCGTGATCATCATCAACATTCTGAGCTCTTCCAAGATATCTATTGAATTCTTCATGGGAAATACCATCCTTATACCTTGGTAAACTGTGTTGTCATCGACTACTTCCTTGCCTTCTTTCCAACACAAACTTGTTTGTGTTGTGGTTGTACCTTGAGTTCCTAGCTATCCAGCTTGTCTTATGTCCTACCTTGAAGTAATACCATCTTATATATCAAGAATGTTGTGAGAATTTCACCACCTCTTAGGAAATTCTTGTTGCATCGATGCTTCTCCCCATCACCATTCTTTTCTTGGCCCCCGTGTTGAGTGAACTCTGTTGTGAGAATTTAATCTAGCAACCCTATGTTTTGAAGTGAATGGCTGATAGTTTCGTTATCGAATCACCATTCTAACTTTGATCGTCCTACTTGGTCCATTATTTCAGGTGCATTTTCGTTCAATATTTAATTGTGGATGTTCCCATCGTACATACCTCATTATATAATTAGGTGTGTCCGATGCTATCACCTCATTCACTTAATTGTGGAAATCCATTTTTTGGAAATCTCGATGAATTACCGCTGAGTCCATCAGCCACCTAATCATCCTCTCCATGGTTTACTAATGAACTCTTGTTTCGAAACTCGCTTTCATAGTACATTTCCCGAGAATCTTGCAATGTCGTCTCGTCAATTTGTTTTGCACCTTTTCTTCTCAGGCATCCTGAGCCTGAGGTATCCCGACACCAATCATATCTGAATCTCGGTCAGATATGATGGTTAGAACATATTCCCAAGAGTTATAACACTGGTCTTTTATATGACCTGGTAAGATGATGTCATGCCTAGCACACTTGGCCGTAGGACCTATTGTAATAGATTCCTTTTTTTAGTAGTAAGGTTATCCATTCTTCCATGAGGAAATTGTAAGACTCGTAAAGTAAGTTGTTTTCGATGGACCCGTTGTGTATCCAAAGTCTGTCCTTGACATGAGACCATGTCAATGCTATCTCGAAGCATGTCTATGGTACTCCATTGATCAACAAGAATATTGGAAGCGCAATGCAAAAATTTCTTTCTCAAATATCCAAACACCGTTGTATGGGTAATGTCATGAAATTTCTCTCACCTTACCTAAAGGGTTTTCTTCTTTATATCTTGTCATGGATATTTCTTCTATGCTTGTCCTTGAGAAGGATATACCCTCGAAATATGTGTTTAAACACATTTTCCTTTCCATTGTTCTGTTGAATCTGATAATCACATTTTCCTTTCCATTGTCTTGTTTAACCTTTCTTGTGATCTATATGATCTAAGCAGTAATATTCTCCAATCTATGTAAACACCTCGGTGTACAATTCTGTTAGTAAGACCCTGTTCCTATTGTTGATGACATTTCGGTAGCCACCGATGGATGAGAACTTTGCCTGTTGGTCCACCTTGTTTCAACGAGTAGGAAAATGGTTCCGTTTGTCCGTCGCCCTTGGTACCGACGTTGTTGCCAACATAACTGGCAGGCTATCCTCTGACGTGCCTTGCCAGCATCACTATGCAAGATGTCACTGTTCCTTCTACTTTTAGCCCACATGGTGGGCCCATAACCCACAGTTCCATCGAAACATGACTCTCCTGTACACCCATGTTGCCAAGTATTCTTCACGTTTGACCCCGTATGTAGTCCACGTGTCACCTTCCTAGAGATGATCTATTCTGGTATCAGATACGATACCTATCTCCACTGCTCTGAACCCCTTTCATACCCTGATTAAGACATCGAACGATTGACTAACTGCTGGAAACTTCTTACCGTACCTTCTTGCTCGGCTCTCGATGTGTTTCATTTGACCAATTCGAGAGTTACTCGTGTGATCATTCAGGGGATAATCCCGAGATGATTTCCCCTGATAGCATTCTATCGTTGTTGGGCTGCCCCTTTCCTATTCGTAAGTACGATGGATTTCACCAAGAAAGGCTGATAACTTATCCTGATAACCTGAAGCAGAGGAATGAAGACATCAACGGATTTGGTCAACCTCTTCCAGAAGAGCAACCAAAAACGAGATGATTCGTTAGAATTTCTTAACCAAATCCCTTCCCCCTTACTCCCGCTCCTAAATCTCAGGACGAGATTTCTTGTAGTGGAGGAGATTCGTAACACCATGGTAGTTCAGCTGCAGTAATCACATGCTAGTATGCCATGTCACCGCTGTCACTGTTGTTAATCTCGCATTGATTCAAATCCGATTCGAAATTTAAAATTAAAATAAAGTCAAATAATTACTTCTTAAGTTAATTATACAAAATAGTTCATGATATTGAAAATAATCCCAAAGAAGTTATAAAAACAAGACCAACATTTTATATAATATTTAGATGCCCTAAAACAATTAAAATAGGGGACAAAACAATATTTTAATCACTATTAAAATTATAAATTCCAAAGCTTTTCAAATGCCTCACAAACTTTTTGTGGCAGTGCGTTACAATGCAATGTTATTTATGTGACTAGTTACATGTTTTACAAAAGCCAATCAGTGACTAGAGAAAATTAGAAAACATAAAACAAAAGAAAGAAGAAAGTCTCGTGTGCATTTGGCCCATCATGAATAGTACAAGGCACAGCCCAACTCACCCCATCTTCTTCTTCCTGTTCACAGCACACCCCGTGGACGATTTGAGCACGTCCATGGCCGGGGATCTCCACGTGCTGAGCATCCATCCCCCCTGGACGGCTATAAGATGAACCCAGTGACCCTGCAAACCCTAGACATCCCCTGTTTCCCTCACTCCCATTTTCCTCTTCGTTTTCTTCTTCACCGAGCACAGTCGTCGCCTCGCCTTCGTCGATCCCGCGGCCACCGGCCTACCCTCGCCGCGCCAAGATGTAGAGGAGCTTCGTCATCCTCGACTACGTAGCATCCGTACACGGGAACCACGAGGACCACTCTACTCCGATGGGATCGAGCGACTTCCTCATCTACAGCCGTCATTGCCCCGCACCCGATCTGCCTCACCGGAGGTCCTCCGCCACGCCGAACGTGTCGTCCGCCTCCCCCTGTGAGCGCCAGTCCCATCCCCCTTGTTTCCCCTCTGTTCGGCCGTCGTTCTGCCGCTGTGGCTGCAGCTCCGTCCGACCGCGCCCTGGCCGCGCACCCGCGAGCGCCTGCCCAAACATGGCCTCGGGCCACTGCCTGCGTGCGAGCCCGCCTCGCCCGGGCCACACCCCTGCCACCTCCCACGCGCGCCCTCGCCAGCTCCTCGCCGCGTCTGCGTTGCTCGTTGTTGAACTACTGCTGCTCGCGAGCCGCTGCCTCCGCACGCGTTCACTGCTGCTGCTGGACGCCAGGCTGCTCTACTTGTTTCTGTTGATGCTTTGCTGCTGCCGCTGTGTACTGCTGCCGCTGCGTGCTGCTGATTACTACTGCCGCTGCTTGTTATTAGCTGCTACGGCTCACTTGCTACTACTACCATCTGCTGTTGTAGCTCCTGGCCAAGCCCCCTGTACATGGCCATGCGTATGGCCGACTGGGTTAATGGCCGGCCCTTGTTTAATTAGTCTATAGGTTTAGTTTAGTAGTAGTTTAGTGCTAATTTAGCATATTAGCTAATGACAAGTGGGTCCCATCTAATTAGTTTAGATAGATCTTTTGGAAGTTATTAAAACAATGACATGTGGGACCACCTCTGGTTAATTACCATTTTATTAAAACTAAAGACAATGACACGCGGGACCCACTTACACTATTCATATGTTGACCAGTCAACCTTTGACCGGGTCAACCCAACCCCACTGGCCCCACTGTCATACTCACATACTAGGGTAGCACTAGGTGACAAAAGTATTCTGTTTTTATTTATTTATTTCGAATTTAATTTAATTCTAGAAATTGTTTAAATCGTTGAAAATTCATATAAAATAAACCGTAACTCGGATGAAAATACTTTGTACATGAAAGTTACTCAGAACGACAAGACGAATCCGAATACGCAGCCCGTTCGTCCGCCACGCATCCCTAGTATAGAAAACATGCAACTTTCCTCCTCCGGTTCATCTGTCCGAAAACGCGAAACGCCGGGGATACTTTTCCGGATGTTTTCCTCCTTCGCCGGTATCACCTCCTACTGCGTTAGGTCACCTCTAGCACCACGTATTGCCATGTTATGCTTTCTGATGCTTTGATTGCTCTATTATTTATTGTGTTCCCCTCCGTTACTTCTTTCCGGTAAACCCCGAGACCGCTGTCGGTACCCTTGTGATAGACTACATCGACGACGAACTCTTCTTGCCAGAGCAACCAGGCAAGCCCCCCCCCCCTTGATCACCAGATATCGCCTACTCCTTCTCTCTACTTCTTGCATTAGAGTAGTGTAGCATGTTACTGCTTTCGATTAATCCTATTCTGCTGCATAGCCTGTCATTGTTGCTACACTTGTTGATACCTTTACCTGTAATCCTACATGCTTAGTATAGGTTGCTAGTGTTCCTTCAGTGGCCTACACTCTTGTCCGTCTGCCATGCTATACTACTGGGCCGTGATCATTTCGGGAGGTGATCACGAGCATATACTATATACTTTATATTGTTACATTACTCATGATACTGTACGGAGATGGGGGCTGAAGGGGCAGGTGGCTCCATCCCGCTAGAGGTGGGCCTGGGTTCCCGACGGCCCCCGACTGCTACTTTGTGGCGGAGCGACAGGGAAGGTTGAGACCACCTAGGAGAGAGGTGGGCCTAGCCGTGGTCGGCGTTCGTAGATACTTAACATGTTTAACGAGATCTTGGTATTTGATCTGAGTCTGGCTACTGGCCTATACGCACTAACCATGAACCATCTACACGGGGACAGTTATGGGCACTCGACGTCGTGGTATCAGCCGAAGCCTTCGTGATGTCAGCGACTGAGCGGCGTGCGCCGGGTTGGACTGGAACGCCAACTCTTGTATTAGGGAGGCTAGGTCTGCTCATGAAGGAAATATGCCCTAGAGGCAATAATAAAGTTATTATTTATTTCCTTATAATCATGATAAATGTTTATTATTCATGCTAGAATTGTATTAACCGGAAACATAATACATGTGTGAATACATAGACAAACAAAGTGTCACTAGTATGCCTCTACTAGACTAGCTCGTTAATCAAAGATGGTTATGTTTCCTGACCATGAACAATGAGTTGTTATTTGATTAACGAGGTCACATCATTAGTTGAATGATCTGATTGACATGACCATTTCATTAGCTTAGCACCCGATCGTTTAGTATGTTGCTATTGCTTTCTTCATGACTTATACATGTTCCTATGACTATGAGATTATGCAACTCCCGTTTACCGAAGGAACACTTTGGGTGCTACCAAACGTCACAACGTAACTGGGTGATTATAAAGGAGCATTACAGGTGTCTCCAAAGGTAGATGTTGGGTTGGCGTATTTCGAGATTAGGATTTGTCACTCCGATTGTCGGAGAGGTATCTCTGGGCCCTCTCGGTAATACACATCACATAAGCCTTGCAAGCATTACAACTAATATGTTAGTTGTGAGATGATGTATTACGGAACGAGTAAAGAGACTTGCCGGTAACGAGATTGAACTAGGTATTGGATACCGACGATCGAATCTCGGGCAAGTAACATACGAATGACAAAGGGAACAACGTATGTTGTTATGCGGTCTGACCGATAAAGATCTTCGTAGAATATGTAGGAGCCAATATGGGCATCCAGGTCCCGCTATTGGTTATTGACCGGAGACATGTCTCGGTCATGTCTACATTGTTCTCGAACCCGTAGGGTCCGCACGCTTAAGGTTACGATGACAGTTATATTATGAGTTTATGCATTTTGATGTACCGAAGGTTGTTCGGAGTCCCGGATGTGATCACGGACATGACGAGGAGTCTCGAAATGGTCGAGACGTAAAGATTGATATATTGGAAGCTTATGTTTGGACATCGGAAGTGTTCCGGGTGAAATCGGGATTTTACCGGAGTACCGGGAGGGTTACCGGAACCCCCCGGGAGCTATATGGGCCATAGTGGGCCTTAGTGGAAAAGAGAAGGGGCTGCCCTAGATGGGCTGTGCGCCTCCCCCCTTCTCCTAGTCCTATTAGGACTAGGAGAGGTGGTCGGCCCCCTCCTCCTCTTTTCCCCCTCCGCGAATCCTATTCCAACTAGGATTGGGGGGGGGGGGAATCCTACTCCTAGAGGGAGTAGGACTCTCCTGGCGCCTCCTCCTTGGCCGGCCAGCCTCCCCCCCTCTACTCCTTTATATACGGAGGCAGGGGACACCTCTAGACACACAAGTTGATCCACGTGATCTATTCCTTAGCCGTGTGCGGTGCCCCCTGCCACCATATACCTCGATAATACTGTAGCGGAGTTTAGGCGAAGCCCTGCTGCTGTAGTACATCAAGATCGTCACCACGCCGTCGTGCTGACGGAACTCTTCCCCGACACTTTGCTGGATCGGAGTCCGGGGATCGTCATCGAGCTGAACGTGTGCTCGAACTCGGAGGTGCCGTAGTTTCGGTGCTTGATCGGTTGGATCGTGAAGACGTACGACTACTTCCTCTACGTTGTGTCATCGCTTCCGCAGTCGGTCTATGTTGGGTACGTAGACAACACTCTCCCCCTCGTTGCTATGCATCACATGATCTTGCGTGTGCGTAGGAAATTTTTTGAAATTACTACGTAACCCAACAGTGGCATCCGAGCCAAGGTTATTTATGTTGATGTTATATGCACGAGTAGAACACAAGTGAGTTGTGGACGATACAAGTCATACTGCCTACCAGCATATCATACTTTGGTTCGGCGGTATTGTTGGACGAGACGACCCGGACCAACCTTACGCGTATGCTTACGCGAGACCGGTTCCCTCGACGTGCTTTGCACAGAGATGGCTTGCGGGCGACTGTCTCCCCAACTTTAGTTGAACCAAGTATGGCTACGCCCGGTCCTTGTGAAGGTTAAACGGAGTCTATTTGACAAACTATCGTTGTGGTTTTGATGCGTAGGTGAGATTGGTTCTTACTTAAGCCCGTAGCAGCCACGTAAAACTTGCAACAACAAAGTAGAGGACGTCTAACTTGTTTTTGCAGGGCATGTTGTGATGTGATATGGTCAAGGCATGATGCTGAATTTTATTGTATGAGATGATCATGTTTTGTAACCGAGTTATCGGCAACTGGCAGGAGCCATATGGTTGTCGCTTTATTGTATGCAATGCAAATCGCGATGTAATGCTTTACTTTATTACTAAACGGTAGTGATAGTTGTGGAAGTATAAGATTGGCGAGACGACAACGATGCTACGATGGAGATCAAGGTGTCGCGCCGGTGACGATGGTGATCATGACGGTGCTTCGGAGATGGAGATCACAAGCACAAGATGATGATGGCCATATCATATCACTTATATTGATTGCACGTGATGTTTATCTTTTTATGCATCTTATCTTGCTTTGATTGACGGTAGCATTATAAGATGATCTCTCACTAAATTATCAAGAAGTGTTCTCCCTGAGTATGCACCGTTGCCAAAGTTCGTCGTGCCCAGACACCACGTGATGATCGGGTGTGATAAGCTCTACGTCCATCTACAACGGGTGCAAGCCAGTTTTGCACACGCAGAATACTCAGGTTAAACTTGACGAGCCTAGCATATGCAGATATGGCCTCGGAACACGGAGACCGAAAGGTCGAGCGTGAATCATATAGTAGATATGATCAACATAAATGATGTTCACCATTGAAAGCTACTCCATCTCACGTGATGATCGGTTATGGTTTAGTTGATTTGGATCACGTAATCACTTAGAAGATTAGAGGGATGTCTATCTAAGTGGGAGTTCTTAAGTAATATGATTAATTGAACTTAAATTTATCATGAACTTAGTACCTGATAGTATCTTGCTTGTTTATGTTGATTGTAGATAGATGACTCGTGCTGTTGTTCCGTTGAATTTTAATGCGTTCCTTGAGAAAGCAAAGTTGAAAGATGATGGTAGCAATTACACGGACTGGGTCCGTAACTTGAGGATTATCCTCATTGCTGCACAGAAGAATTACGTCCTGGAAGCACCGCTGGGTGCCAGGCCTGCTGCTGGAGCAACACCAGATGTTATGAACGTCTGGCAGAGCAAAGCTGATGAATACTCGATAGTTCAGTGTGCCATGCTTTACGGCTTAGAATCGGGACTTCAGCGACGTTTTGAACGTCATGGAGCATATGAGATGTTCCAGGAGTTGAAGTTAATATTTCAAGCAAATGCCCGAATTGAGAGATATGAAGTCTCCAATAAGTTCTATAGCTGCAAGATGGAGGAGAACAGTTCTGTTAGTGAGCATATACTCAAAATGTCTGGGTATAATAATCACTTGATTCAATTGGGAGTTAATCTTCCGGATGATTGCGTCATTGACAGAATTCTCCAATCACTGCCACCAAGCTACAAGAGCTTCGTGATGAACTATAATATGCAAGGGATGAACAAGACTATTCCCGAGCTCTTCGCAATGCTAAAAGCTGCGGAGGTAGAAATCAAAAAGGAGCATCAAGTGTTGATGGTTAACAAAACCACTAGTTTCAAGAAAAAGGGCAAAGGGAAGAAGAAGGGGAACTTCAAGAAGAACGGCAAACAAGTTGCTGCTCAAGAGAAGAAACCCAAGTCTGGACATAAGCCTGAAACTGAGTGCTTCTACTGCAAGCAGACTGGTCACTGGAAGCGGAACTGCCCCAAGTATTTGGCGGATAAGAAGGATGGCAAGGTGAACAAAGGTATATGTGATATACATGTTGTTGATATGTACCTTACTAGAGCTCGCAGTAGCACCTGGGTATTTGATACTGGTTCTGTTGCTTATATTTGCAACTCGAAACAGGGACTACAGAATAAGCGGGCACTGGCAAAGGACGAGGTGACGATGCGCGTGGGAAACGGTTCCAAAGTCGATGTGATTGCGGTCGGCACGCTACCTCTACATCTACCTTCGGGATTAGTATTAGACCTAAATAATTGTTATTTGGTGCCAGCGTTGAGCATGAACATTATATCTGGATCTTGTTTAATGCGAGACAGTTATTCATTTAAATCAGAGAATAATGGTTGTTCTATTTATATGAGTAACATCTTTTATGGTCATGCACCTTTGAAGAGTGGTCTATTCTTATTGAATCTCGATAGTAGTAATACACATATTCATAATGTTGAAGCCAAAAGATGCAGAGTTGATAACGAAAGTGCAACTTATTTGTGGCACTGTCGTTTAGGTCATATCCGTATAAAGCGCATGAAGAAACTCCATACTGATGGACTTTTGGAACCACTTGATTATGAATCACTTGGTACTTGCGAACCGTGACTCATGGGCAAGATGACTAAAACACCGTTCTCCGGTACTATGGAGAGAGCAACAGACTTGTTGGAAATCATACATACCGATGTATGTGGTCCGATGAATATTGAGGCTCGTGGCGGATATCGTTATTTTCTCACCTTCACAGATGATTTAAGCAGATATGGGTATATCTACTTAATGAAACATAAGTCTGAAACATTTGAAAAGTTCAAAGAATTTCAGAGTGAAGTTGAAAATCATCATAACAAGAAAATAAAGTTTCTATGATCTGATCATGGAGGAGAATATTTGAGTTACGAGTTTGGGGTACATTTGAAAAATTGTAGAATAGTATCGCAACTCACGCCACCTGGAACACCACAGCGTAATGGTGTGTCCGAACGTCGTAATCGTACTTTACTGGATATGGTGCGATCTATGATGTCTCTTACTGATTTACCGCTATCGTTTTGGGGTTATGCTCTAGAGACGGCCGCATTCACGTTAAATAGGGCACCATCAAAATCCGTTGAGACGACGCCTTATGAACTGTGGTTTGGCAAGAAACCAAAGTTACCGTTTCTTAAAGTTTGGGGCTGCGATGCTTATGTGAAAAAGCTTCAACCTGATAAGCTCGAACCCAAATCGGAAAAATGTGTCTTCATAGGATACCCAAAGGAAACTATTGGGTACACCTTCTATCACAGATCCGAAGGCAAGACATTCGTTGCAAAGAATGGATCCTTTCTAGAGAAGGAGTTTCTCTCGAAATAAGTGAGTGGGAGGAAAGTAGAACTTGACGAGGTAACTGTACCTGCTCCCTTACTGGAAAGTAGTTCATCACAGAAAACTGTTTCAGTGACACCTACACCAGTTAGTGAGGAAGCCAATGATAATGATCATGAAACTTCAGATCAAGATACTACTGAACCTCGTAGATCAACCAGAGTAAGATCCGCACCAGAGTGGTACGGTAATCCTGTTCTGGAAGTCATGATACTAGATCATGATGAACCTACGAACTATGAAGAAGCGATGGTGAGCCCAGATTCCGCAAAGTGGCTTGAAGCCATGAAATCTGAGATGGGATCCATGTATGAAAACAAAGTATGGACTTTGGTTGACTTGCCCAATGATCGGCAAGCAATTGAAAATAAATGGATCTTCAAGAAGAAGACTGACGCTGATGGTAAGTTTACTGTCTACAAAGCTCGACTTGTCGCAAAAGGTTTTCGGCAAGTTCAAGGGATTGACTACGATGAGACCTCACCCGTAGCGATGCTTAAGTCCGTCCGAATCATGTTAGCGATTGCCGCATTTTATGATTATGAAATTTGGCAGATGGATGTCAAAACTGCATTCCTGAATGGATTTCTGGAAGAAGAGTTGTATATGATGCAGCCGGAAGGTTTTGTCGATCCAAAGGGAGCTAACAAAGTGTGCAAGCTCCAGCGATCCATTTATGGACTGGTGCAAGCCTCTCGGAGTTGGAATAAACGTTTTGATAGTGTGATCAAAGCATTTGGTTTTATACAGACTTTCGGAGAAGCCTGTATTTACAAGAAAGTGAGTGGGAGCTCTGTAGCATTTCTGATATTATATGTGGATGACATATTGCTAATTGGAAATGATATAGAATTTCTGGATAGCATAAAGGGATACTTGAATAAAAGTTTTTCAATGAAAGACCTCGATGAAGCTGCTTACATATTAGGCATTAAGATCTATAGAGATAGATCAAGACGCCTAATTGGACTTTCACAAAGCACATACCTTGACAAAATTTTGAAGAAGTTCAAAATGGATCAAGCAAAGAAAGGGTTCTTGCCTATGTTACAAGGTGTGAAGTTGAGTAAGACTCAATGCCCGACCACTGTAGAAGGTAGAGAGAATATGAAAGATGTTCCCTATGCATCAGCCATAGGATATATCATGTATGCAATGCTGTGTACCAGACCTGATGTGTGCCTTGCTATAAGTTTAGCAGGGAGGTACCAAAGTAATCCAGGAATGGATCACTGGACAGCGGTCAAGAACATCCTGAAATACCTGAAAAGGACTAAGGATATGTTTCTCGTATATGGAGGTGACAAAGAGCTCAACGTAAAAGGTTACGTTGATGCAAGCTTTGACACTGATCCGGACGATTCTAAATCGCAAACCGGATACGTGTTTACATTAAACGGTGGAGCTGTCAGTTGGTGCAGTTCTAAACAAAGCATCGTAGCGGGATCTACATGTGAAGCAGAGTACATAGCTGCTTCGGAAGCAGCAAATGAAGGAGTCTGGATGAAGGAGTTCATGTCCGATCTAGGTGTCATACCTAGTGCATCGGGTCCAATGAAAATCTTTTGTGACAATACTGGTGCAATTGCCTTGGCAAAGGAATCCAGATTTCACAAAAGGACCAAACACATCAAGAGACGCTTCAATTCCATCTGGGATCTAGTCCAGGTGGGAGACATAGAGATTTGCAAGATACATACGGATCTGAATGTTGCAGACCCGTTGACTAAGCCTCTTCCACGAGCAAAACATGATCAGCACCAAAGCTCCATGGGTGTTAGATTCATTACAGTGTAATCTAGATTATTGACTCTAGTGCAAGTGGGAGACTGAAGGAAATATGCCCTAGAGGCAATAATAAAGTTATTATTTATTTCCTTATAATCATGATAAATGTTTATTATTCATGCTAGAATTGTATTAACCAGAAACATAATACATGTGTGAATACATAGACAAACAAAGTGTCACTAGTATGCCTCTACTAGACTAGCTCGTTAATCAAAGATGGTTATGTTTCCTGACCATGAACAATGAGTTGTTATTTGATTAACGAGGTCACATCATTAGTTCAATGATCTGATTCACATGACCATTTCATTAGCTTAGCACCCGATCGTTTAGTATGTTGCTATTGCTTTCTTCATGACTTATACATGTTCCTATGACTATGAGATTATGCAACTCCCGTTTACCGGAGGAACACTTTGGGTGCTACCAAACGTCACAACGTAACTGGGTGATTATAAAGGAGCATTACAGGTGTCTCCAAAGGTAGATGTTGGGTTGGCATATTTCGAGATTAGGATTTGTCACTCCGATTGTCGGAGAGGTATCTCTGGGACCTCTCGGTAATACACATCACATAAGCCTTGCAAGCATTACAACTAATATGTTAGTTGTGAGATGATGTATTACGGAATGAGTAAAGAGACTTGCCGGTAACGAGATTGAACTAGGTATTGGATACCGACGATCGAATCTCGGGCAAGTAACATACCGATGACAAAGGGAACAACGTATTGTTATGCGGTCTGACCGATAAAGATCTTCGTAGAATATGTAGGAGCCAATATGGGCATCCAGGTCCCGCTATTGGTTATTGACCGGAGACATGTCTCGGTCATGTCTACATTGTTCTCGAACCCGTAGGGTCCGCACGCTTAAGGTTACGATGACAGTTATATTATGAGTTTATGCATTTTGATGTACCGAAGGTTGTTCGGAGTCCCGGATGTGATCACGGACATGACGAGGAGTCTCGAAATGGTCGAGACGTAAAGATTGATATATTGGAAGCTTATGTTTGGACATCGGAAGTGTTCTGGGTGAAATCGGGATTTTACCGGAGTACCGGGAGGGTTTACCGGAACCCCCCAGGAGCTATATGGGGCATAGTGGGCCTTAGTGGAAAAGAGAAGTGGCTGCCCTAGATGGGCTGTGCGCCTCCCCCCTTCTCCTAGTCCTATTAGGACTAGGAGAGGTGGCCGGCCCCCTCCTCCTCTTTTCCCCCTCCGCGAATCCTATTCCAACTAGGATTGGGGGGGGGGAATCCTACTCCCAGAGGGAGTAGGACTCTCCTGGCGCCTCCTCCTTGGCCGGCCAGCCTCCCCCCTCTACTCCTTTATATACGAAGGCAGGGGACACCTCTAGACACACAAGTTGATCCACGTGATCTATTCCTTAGCCGTGTGCGGTGCCCCCTGCCACCATATACCTTAATAATACTGTAGCGGAGTTTAGGCGAAGCCCTGCTGCTGTAGTACATCAAGATCGTCACCACGCCGTCGTGCTGATGGAACTCTTCCCCGACACTTTGCTGGATCGGATTCCGGGGATCGTCATCGAGCTGAACGTGTGCTCGAACTCGGAGGTGCCGTAGTTTCGGTGCTTGATCGGTTGGATCGTGAAGACGTACGACTACTTCCTCTACGTCGTGTCATCGCTCCCGCAGTCGGTCTACGTTGGGTACGTAGGCAACACTCTCCCCCTCGTTGCTATGCATCACATGATCTTGCATGTGCGTAGGAAATTTTTTGAAATTACTACGAAACCCAACAGCTCACCGGTCGCGTACGCAACGTGCAGGTGGCAATGGGCGATGGGCCCAGACCCCTGTGCCATAGGATTTATACTGGCGTGCGGACATCTCTGTTGTGCCTAGGTAGGGCTGCGACGTGTTGATCTTCCGAGGCCAGGCATGACCCAGAAAAGTGTGTCCGGACAAAGGTGATCGAGCGTGTTGGGAAATGTGGTGCACCCCTGCAGGGATGTTAATCTATTCGAATAGCCATGATCTTCGGTAACAGGACGACTTGGAGTTGTACCTTGACCTTATGACAACTAGAACCGGATACTTAATAAAACACACCCTTCCAAGTGCCAGATACAACCCGGTGGTCGCTCTCTAACAGGGCGAGAAGGAGAGGATCGCCGGGTAGGGTTATGCTATGCGATGCTACTTGGTGAACTTACCATCTACTCTCTTCTTCTGCTGCAAGATGGAGGTTACCAGAAGCGTAGTCTTCGACAGGACTAGCTATCCCCCTCTTATTCCGGCTTTCTGCAGTTCAGTCCACATATGATACCCTTATTCCATTTGATACCAATGCATACATTTGTAGTGTAGCTCTTGCTTGAGAGTACTTTGGAAGAGTACTCACAGTTGCTTTTCTCCCCCCTTTTCCCCTTTCCTATATCCGGTTGCTGCGACCAGACGTTGGAGTCCAAGAGCCAGACGCCACTGTTGACGACGACTACCACTACTCGGGAGGTGCCTACTACTACGTGCAGCCTGCTGACGACGACCAGGAGTAGTTTAGGAGGATCCCAGGCAGGAGGCCTGCGCCTCTTTCGATCTATATCCTATTTTGTGCTAGCCTTCTTAAGGCAAACTTGTTTAACTTATGTCTGTACTCAGATATTGTTGCTTCCGTTGACTCGTCTATGATCGAGCTCTTGTATTCGAGCCCTCGAGGCCCCTGGCTTGTAATATGATGCTTGTATGACTTATTTTATTTGTAGAGTTGTGTTGTGATATCTTCCCGTGAGTACCTAATCTTGATAATACACGTTTGCGTGTATGATTAGTGTAAGGTTGAATCGGGGGCGTCACAATAACGACGCAGGTCCTGTTGATAAATTGCTGACCGTGCCGCTGCTAAGTCCCTTTCTTCATCCAGCAAGTCAAGCGCATCCTGTCTGGCTTTTTCATTGTTAGCTTCAACATAAGCCGCCACACGGGGCGAGTCATGACGAATGTCACTAGGCAACACTGCTTCTGCTCCATAAACCATGAAGAAGGGTGTGTAACCCGTAGACCTGTTGGGCGTAGTATTGATGCTCCATAACACTGAGGGTAATTCCTCTACCCAACAACCCGGCGTTCGCTGTAAAGGAACCATAAGCCGGGGTTTTAGCCCTTTCAGAATTTCCTGATTGGCTCTCTCAGCTTGACCATTGGATTGAGGATGAGCTACAGAAGAAACATCAAGCCGGATGTGCTCTCGCTGACAAAACTCCTCCATAGCCCTTTGGGACAGATTAGTGCCATTATCTGTGATAATACTGTCTGGAAAACCGAAATGGAAGATTACTTTTTTCATGAACTGAACCGCCTTGGCTGCATCACACTTACTCACAGGCTCCGCCTCAACCCATTTGGTGAACTTATCAACTGCCACCAAGAGATGTGTCTTTTTATCCTTAGACCTTTTGAAAGGTCCCACCATGTCAAGCCCCCATACCGCAAACGGCCAAGTGATTGGAATCATCCAGAGCTCTTGAGCCGGCACATGCGCTCGTCGTGCAAATTTCTGACATCCATCACATCTACTGACCAGATCTTCTGCATCAGCATGAGCCGTCAACCAGTAAAAACCGTGACGAAACGCTTTGACCACTAAAGATTTTGACCCGGCGTGATGACCGCAATCACCTTCATGGATCTCACGAAGGATTTCTTGACCTTCTTCAGGGGAAACACACCGTTGAAATGCTCCGGAAACACTGCGATGAAACAACTCTCCATCCGAAATCGTCATGGACTTAGATCGCCGGGTTATCTGCCGAGCCAGGGTCTCATCCGCTGGCAACTCTCCCCGGGTCATGTAAGCCAAGAAAGGCATCGTCTAATCCGGGATGACATGAAGAGCTGCTACCAACTACACCTCTGGGTCAGGAACAGCTAAATCTTCTTCTGTGGGCAACTTGACAGAGGGGTTATCCAAAACATCCAAAAAGGTGTTGGGTGGCACCGGCTTACGCTGAGACCCTAGCCGGCTTAAAGCATCAGCCGCTTCGTTCTTTCGATGGTCAATGTGTTCCACCTGATAACCTTTAAAATATCCTGCAACAGCATCGACCTCTCGGTGATAAGCCTCCATGAGAGGGTCTTTGGAATCCCACTTACCAGATACCTGTTGAGCCACTAGATCTGAGTCACCAAGACATATGACCCGGCTCAAGCTCATCTCCTTTGCCACTCGCAAACCATGGAGCAAGGCTTCATACTCTGCTGCGTTGTTAGTGCATGGAAACATCAACCGTAACACATAACAACATTTATCACCTCGTGGCGAAGTTAATACGACTCCAGCCCCCGAGCCTTCCAATTGCCTGGATCCATCAAAATAAATAGTCCAATATGTGTTGTCCGGCTTCTCTTCCGGCATCTGCATCTCTGTCCAGTCATTGATGAAGTCAACCAGGGCTTGAGACTTAATTGCAGTACGTGGAACATACTTCAACCCATGAGATCCAAGCTCAATTGCCCACTTGGCGACTCGCCCCATGGCTTCTCTGTTTTGAATAATGTCTCCCAAAGGAGCAGAGCTAACCAAGTGACTGGATGTCCCTGAAAGTAATGCTTAAGCTTCCGGCTTGCCATGAATACCCCATAAACAAGCTTCTGCCAATGTGGATATCATTGCTTAGACTCAATTAGCACTTCACTGACATAATAAACCGGCTGCTGAATCGGATGCTCTTTGCCAGCCTCCCTGCGCTCTACCACCATAGCCACACTAACAACCCGTGAGTTGGCAGCCACGTATAACAATAGCGGCTCTTTCTCAATTGGAGCAGCCAGGACCGGCGGCTCAGCCAGTTGTGCCTTCAGATCCTCAAAAGCAGCATTCGCAGCATCACTCCAAACAAAAACATCCGTTTTCTTCATCAACTGATACAGAGGCATAGCCTTTTCCCCTAACCGGGTTATGAACCGGCTCAAAGCAGCCACGCGACCCGCCAGTCGCTGAACATCATTGATGCAGGTTGGTTTGGCTAGAGATGTAATTGCCTTGATTTTTCCGGGTTAGCTTCAATACCTCGGTTAGACACCAGAAAACCCAAGAGCTTGCCGGCTGGCACTCCAAAAACACACTTGGCCGGGTTAAGCATCATTTTGTAAACCCAAAGATTATCAAAAGTCTCTTTCAGTTTTGTGACCAAGGTTTCTTCTTCCCTGGATTTCACCACTATGTCATCCACATAAGCATGAACATTGTGCCCAATTTGATCGTGAAGACAATTCTGCACACACCGCTGGTAAGTCGCCTGGGCACTCTTAAGCCCAAAAGGCATAGACACATAGCAGAAAGCTCCAAAAGGAGTTATAAAAGCTGTTTTTTCTTGATGCTTGACTGCCATCCTAATCTGATGATAATCGGAATAAGCTTCTAAGAAACTCAACCGTGCGCAACCCGCCGTAGCATCAATGATCTGATCAATACGGGGGAGAGCAAAAGGATCAGCCGGACAAGCCTTGTTCAAATCTGTGTAATCCACACACATATGCCAGGTGCCATTCTTCTTGAGTACCAGCACCAGGTTAGCTAACCATTCGGGGTGAAAGACCTCCACAATGAACCCGGCTGCCAAGAGCCGGGCCACCTCTTCTCCGATGGTCTTGCGCCTTTCTTCATTGAACCATCGGAGAAACTGTCTGACAGGTTTGAACTTTGGATCGATATTAAGAGTGTGCTCAGCGAGTTCCCTCGGGACACCCGGCATGTCTGAAGGTTTCCATGCAAAGATGTCCCGGTTCTCATGGATGAACTCGATGAGCGCGCTTTCCTATTTCGAATCCAAGTTTGCGCTGATGATGAACTGTTTGGATGAATCGCCAGGCACAAAGTCAACCATCTTAGTGTCATCAGCTGATTTGAATTTCAAATCCGGCTCATGCTCTGTTGTTGGTTTCTTTAATGACGTCATGTCTGCCGGGTCAACATGATCCTTGTAGAATTTCAACTCCTCTGTTGCACAAATGGGTTCAGCATAGGCAGCATCACCTTCTTCACATTCCAAGGCTATCTTACGGCTCCCATGTATTGTAATGGTGCCCTTGTGTAAGTGCATCTAGTGCCACCCCTTTTTGGTTTTGGAGTATTGACGACAAACCTAGTTGAGGGACTAATGTGTTTGTGAGAATTGCAGGATAACACAGGTAGAAGTCCCTCATCGATTCCGTTTTCCTACCAGAGATGACCCCTAAAAATGTATGAAGACATTGAAGACAAAGGTGGTATATGAAGATATTCACATTGAAGACTGACAAGAGAAGACACCACATGAAGCCTATGGAGCTCGAAGACTTAGATCCTTCGTAGTTCTTTTTCATTTGTGTTGAGTCATAGGAACCACCGTACTGTTAAGTGGGGTCCAAGAGAACCAGTCAGAATGACTGAAGTGATGCCTAATTACCTATGTCTTCGAGTGAAGACTATGAGAGCTAATCTTGTCCCGAGTCGGACAAGTCAGCTTTGCTTGTAGCCCAAGTAAAGTTGCCGTGTGAGTTTGAAATCTGACCGTTGGAACACATGTCAGTTCCTTAGTGACCCAGGGTCATTTTGGACAAATCAGGTCGGGTTGCCAAGTGGCTATAAATAGCCCACCCCCTACAACCATAAACGGTTGGCTGCTCAGATTCAGTGCACGGCTTTTGTCGTTTGAGAGCAACCCACCTCGAAGCCTTTGAGAGAGAGAATACCTTGCGAGGATAAAGCCCTAACCACCCAGAGCCAGAGAGAATTGGGCATCACTTAAGTCTTCTTGTCTGAGTGATCTGAAGACTTATTGCACTTGAGGACTGTGCATCCTCCAGCCAGTTAGGCGTCGCGTTCTAAGCATCCAAGAGACATTGTGGATTGCCGGTGAACGAAGTCTGTGAAGGTTTGGGAGTCTACCTTGAAGACTTACCAGAGTGATTGGGCGAGGTCTGTGTGACCTTAGCTCAAGGAGAATACGGTGAGGACTGGATGTCCTGAGCTGCGTGTTCAGGACTGGGTGTCCGGGACTATGTGTCCTAAGGTTTAATACCTAGCCGCTCCAACCAGACGTACAGTTGTCACAGCAACTGGAACCGGTCCAACAAATCATTGTCTTCAATGAGACACTGGTTTCATCTTCACTTCCCTTTACTTACTGTTACTCGTTGTGAAGTCATTGCATGTTTGCTCTGTCTTTTGTCTTCACTAAGTGACTGTGTGTTCTGTTTGGCTTCACAATATCTTCCTACCTGATCCTTACTACACTGCAGCTATTTGTCATTGCGCTTTCACTCTATTGAATACTTGACCATGCTTGCCTAGTGTAGTCTACCTTCCACTGGATAGTAATAGGCATATCTCTACTGTTTGTCTTCATAACTTCCACGTTTTGAAGACTTTCATAAAAATCGCCTATTCACCCCCCCTCTAGTCGATATAACGCACTTTCAATTGGTATCAGAGCAAGGTGCTCCCTTGTTCTGTGTGATTTGGTTTAACCACCTGGAGTTTTAGCTATGTCGACTGCAGGGATAATTAAAGTCTCCGCTGCGTGCCCCGTCTTCGATTGAACTGAATATCCCTACTGGAAGAATAAGATGCGCATGCATCTTGAAGCCATTGACGTCGACCTATGGTATGTCGTCGAGAACGGCGTTGCCAAGGCTGGAGAAGGTGTCACTGCTGCTGATGTCAAGAAATTCGCTTAACTGGACTCTACTGCCAAGAATATCATCTGTGGTCATCTGACCAAAGGACAGTATGGTCGTGTGAGTGCTTTGAAGACATCCAAGCTGGTCTGGACTGGGTCTCCAAGGTCAATGAAGGCATCTCAACCCAGAGAGATCAGAGAATCAGTGTCCTTCGCAACCTCTTCAACCTCTTCAAGCAAAATGACAATGAGAATGTCCAGCACACATTTGAACGACTCACTGACATCACAAATGAGCTTCAAGCCCTCGGCGCTACTGAGATCACCAAACATGAAGTCGTCAAGACACTGCTGAGATCACTTGATAGTTCGTTTGACATCCTAGCCCTGATGATTCAAGAACGTCCTGATTTCAAGACACTCGATCCGTCTGACATACTTGAGAGGCTCAACACACATGAGTTTCAGCTTTTCGAGAAAAGAGATATCTACGGTCCAAACTATGGGCGAACTCGTGCCTTGAAGGCAAAAGTTGTTTCTTCATCTGAAGAAGAATCTGACAGCAGTTCTGATGATCCTGAAGACATTGGAAGGGAACTTGCAATGCTTGTGAAGAAGTTCCAAAAATTCACCAAGAAGAAAGGCTTCAGAAAGTCTTCACGATCAAGCTCAAGGAATGATGAAGCTTCTGCTCATGACTACAAGAAGAAAACATGCCACAAGTGCAAGAAAACTGGACACTTCATCTCTGAGTGTCCATAGTGGGACAATGAGAATAGAAAGAAGAAGAAGAAGAGCAAGGAATATGACTCTGACGACAAGAAGAAGAAGAAATACTCAAAGTCTTCCAAGTCTTCCTCAAACTCTTCATCACACAAGAAGAGCTCATCTGGCAAGGCACGTGCGTTTGTTGGCAAGGAAATGGATTCAGAGGAGGAGTCCGCTTCTGAGGAGGCAGAGGTGGAGTTTGAGGAGGAGTCTGATTCTGGCATTGCAAGTCTGGCTACAGCATACGTTGCCAAGTCCATCTTCAACACTGAAGACAATGACTTCATCACCGACACCGATGCAAATGACAAGGACTACTCCGCTCCTACCTACTGCTTCATGGCACGCGGTGCCAAGGTAAACACACACACTACTCACTATCAAACATCTAGTGACGATGACTCTGATTGTGGTTCAAAACCCAGCTACAAAACACTTGCTAAAATTGCAACTGAACAACAGAAAGCTATGGAACATATTCAAAAACTGTTAGACAGAAGCGATGATCTGTTGGGTGCTGAAATGACTCGATCTGAATCCTTAACTGAAGACATAAAAAATCTTCACGTTAAGTATCAGGAACTTGAAAGTCGTCATGATACTCTCTCAACAACTCATGAAAAGCTTTCCTATGATTATCTTTGAAGGAAGCAAGATCTTGAGAAATTGAGAGCGGCTCATGAAGATCTTCAAAAGGAAAACGAGTCACTTCGCGCAAAACAGATCAGTTCCGCTCAGGAAGGATTTGAACCACCATGTCTTAAATGCATTGAGCGTGATAATGCTACTTCTGTTGCTGAATGTTCCACTGCTACTGCTGTTGCAATATCTTCAACTGTTGATGTGGTAACTAACCCCTCTACTGAGGATACCACCGCTATTGCTGATGAGAATGCTAGGTTGAAGACATTGCTTGAAACAGGGATGTACAAAAGTCTTAAAGGGCATCAGACATTATGTGATGTCCTCAAGAAGCAGATTCTGAACCGAAACCCTAGGAAAGAGGGTGTTGGGTTCGTAAGGAAAATGAATGCGGATGGCTCTTACTGGAAACCTGAGCAGTACCCCAAAACCATGTGGGTTGCTGCAAAGGAACCTTCAGCAGATCCATCCAATCTATCTGGCTTCACTTGTGCTAACCCCATTATCATTGATGAATCCTTTGATGCAAACTATGTACTGTTTAAAAATCAGAATGGTGAAGTGTTTGCCAGGTACATTGGTACTCACTGCAGGAATGGACCGCCTATGAAGAAGTTCTGGGTTCTGAAAAGGTTTCTGGAAAATCTTCCTGTGAATGACTTCATGACATCTCACATGAAGAAGACAAACCTCAGACCAAAGGCTTCATACGGTCCAAAGGCTTCGTACAGACAGAGGACTCACCCGAGTCGCACTAACATAAATGTTTTGCAGGGAAACCATACTCAGGCATATGAATATGAGAGCGGTTCATCAAACCGCCATGTTCATATGACCAAGAACTATTCTGCCTATTCTTATGAGTACTATTGTCCGCCTGCTAGACTGTTTGCTAGGGCTCCAAAGCCAAAATTCTCAGATGCTGCACTTAGACTTATTGCTGCTAAGCCACTCTTGAAGATGTGGGTGGCTAAGAAAGCTTAACTCTCTTTTGCAGGGAAAGGTCTCCAGCAGAAAACCAAAATCTTCTGACGCTATTGCTGGGGACCTTAAACATCTTGTAGGGCGCAAGATCAAATGCCCGAATGGCATTACTATGTACTTCGTTCCTGAATCACATGCTACTCTCCCTATTAGTCCTAATCTGGATCTAAGTTTTCATAACCCACTGGTTCGTCAAATGTTTTTGCTTCACAATTCTCTTCGTGAAGCCTATCCCCCTAACTGCACTGTAGGGTACGACACCAGCGTCTTCAGAATGGATTATTGACAGTGGGTGTACAAATCACATGACTGGCAAAAGAAGCCTTCTTATGGACTCAACCTTACGTCCATCCGACAAGAGCCACATCACATTTGCTGACACTGGTAAAAGTAAGGTATTGGGTCTAGGTAGAGTTGCAATCTCAAGGGATCAACACATGGATAAAGTCATGCTTGTTGAATCCCTTGGCTTCAACTTAATGTCTGTCTCAATGCTTTGCGATTTGAACATGATCGTAATATTTGGAAAATATCGTTGCCTGGTACTAATGGAATCTGACAAGTCTCTAGTGTTTGAAGGGTATCGGAAAGATGATTTGTACGTGGTAGATTTCTCAGCAGGGCCACAGCTTGCAGTATGTCTTCTAGCAAAAGCTTCAGAATGCTGGCTTTGGCATTGGAGGCTTGGGCATGCTGGCATGAGGAACCTCCACACCCTTGCGAAGAAGAAGCATGTCATAGGCATCGTGGGCGTAAAGTTCAAGAAAGATCACTTATGCGGTGCCTGTGAAGCAGGGAAGATGACGAGGGCCAAACATCCCTCGAAGACAATCATGACCACTACTCGACCCTTCGAACTGCTTCACATGGATCTTTTTGGTCCCACTCACTACTCAACTTTTACCACTACTGCTTGCCTCTATGGCTTTGTCATTGTTGATGATTACTCTAGATATACTTGGGTGCACATAATCCTTTACAAGACTGAAGTGCAGGATGTCTTCAGACACTTCGCCAATCGAGCTATGAACAATTACGGCGCCAAGATAAAGCACATCAGAAGTGACAATGGCACTGAATTCAAGAACACTGGACTTGATACATATCTTGATACCTTGGGCTTCACACATGAATTCTCAGCCCCGTACACACCACAACAGAATGGCATCATCAAACGCAAGAACAGAACACTCATTGAGATGGCCAGAACGATGCTAGATGAATACAAGACTCCAAGAAAATTCTGGCCTGAAGCCATTGACACTGCATGCCATACAATCAATCGTGTTTATCTTCACAAGCTTCTGAACAAGACATCTTATGAGCTCCTTACTGGCAAGAAACCAAATGTCAGTTACTTCAGAGTATTTGGAGCAAAGTGCTGGATCAAGGACCCACATCACACCTCAAAGTTTGCACCAAAAGCACACGAGGGTTTTATGCTTGGATACGGAAAGGATTCACACTCCTACAGAGTCTTCAATCTCTTTCATTACAAAGTGGTTGAAACAGTGGATGTGCGGTTCGATGAGACCAATGGTTCACAAAGAGAGCAACTGCCAAATGTGCTAGATGAAGTTCCATCTAGTGAATCAATCAAGCTAATGGGAAATGGAGAGATTATACCTTCTGAAGCTCATCCTGAAGAAGAACTTATCATCTCAGCACCTGATCCGCATGAAGACAATGCTCAGCCTGAAGACATTCCTTCCGACAACAACACTGATCAACAAGAGCAAAGTCTTCGCCCTGTACATCCACGCGTTGCCAATGAAGTGCAGATTGAAAGAATAATTGATAGCATCAATGCACCTGGTCCACTCACTCGTTCAAGGGCAACTCAGCTGGCAAATTTCTGTGGGCACTTTGCTTTCGTCTCAATTACAGAACCCAAGAAAGTTGAAGAAGCCTTCATGGAACCTGAATGGATTCAAGCTATGCAAGAAGAGCTTCAACAGTTTGAGCTGAATAATGTATGGGAACTGGTTAAGCATCCTGATCCACGGAAGCACAATGTAATAGGCACCAAATGGATATAGCGCAACAAGCAAGATGAGCATGGTCAAGTTGTCAGAAACAAATCTCGTCTCGTTGCTCAAGGATATACTCAAGTGGAAGGCATTGACTTCGATGAAACATTTGCTCCTGTGGCTAGACTTGAAGCCATTCGCATACTGCTGGCCTATGCAAATTATCATAACATACTTCTGTATCAAATGGATGTGAAGAGTGCTTTTCTCAATGGCAAGATTGAAGAAGAAGTGTATGTTGCACAACCGCCTGGGTTTCAAGACCCAAAACATCCTGACATGGTATACAAGCTCAACAAGGCACTGTATGGCCTCAAACAAGCCCCTCGGGCCTGGTATGACACACTCAAATATTTCCTGAAGAGCAAAGGCTTCATACCTGGTTCCTTAGACCCTACTCTCTTCACGAAGACATATGATGGTGAACTGTTTGTGTGCCAAATATATGTGGATGACATTATCTTCGGCTACACCAATCAGAAGTACAGTGAAGAGTTTGGATATATGATGCAAGAGCAATATCAGATGTCTATGATGGGGGAGCTGAAGTTCTTCCTCGGTCTTCAAATACGACAACAACGCAATGGAATCTTCATATCTCAAGAGAAGTATCTCAAAGAGTGCCTGAAGAAGTTTGGTATGCAAGACTGCAAAGGCTTCACAACACCAATGCCAGCCAAACATCATCTGGGTCCCGACGACAATGGTAAAGAGTTCGATCAAAAGGTATACCGCTCCATGATTGGTTCTTTGCTTTATTTATGTGCACTAGGCCAGATATTATGCTTAGTGTTTGCATGTGTGCTCGATTTCAAGCGGCACCAAAGGAGTCGCATCACTTAGCTGTGAAGCGAATTCTTCGATATTTGGCTCACACCCCAACTCTAGGATTATGGTATCCAAAGGGCTCAGAGTTTGATCTGGTTGGATTCTCGGATGCTGATTATGCTGGTGACAAGGTTGATCGGAAGTCTACATCAGGCACATGTCACTTTCTGGGACGATCACTTGTATGTTGGTCTTCAAAGAAGCAAAACTGTGTATCACTCTCCACTACCGAATCTGAATACATTGCCGCTGGATCTTGCTGCTCTCAGCTTCTGTGGATGAAGCAAACTCTCAAGGACTATGGCATTCATCTGAAGCAAGTGCCACTTTACTGCGACAATGAAAGCGCCATCAAGATTGCCAACAACCCAGTTCAACACTCAAAGACAAAGCACATAGAAATTCGTCATCACTTTCTCAGAGATCATGTTGTGAAGGAAGATATTGATATCATACACGTCAACACTGAAGAGCAATTGGCAGATATCTTCACCAAGCCCTTGGATGAGAAGAGATTTTGCAAGTTACGGTGTGAGCTAAATATCCTGGAATCCTCAAATGTCCTGTGATCAGGCACACATCCTAACACTTATGCATATTGATGACTTAGATGTGCAACACACGAAGTAACGTATCTCTTCAATCAATGAAGACATACATTCTAAGTGTGAATACATTAATGTGGAATTTGACTTCGGAGCGCCACGATAATTGTGCGCCGTGTCTGGGTCTAATACTTCCTATACGGTGGGTAACGCCACCACCAAACGTTCTATTTTGAAGTGTTTCACTCATGGCGTTACTTTGCAATGTCTTCACATTTGGTTTGGCTTCAATCTCAACATGTCTTCATGATTATCTTCACTATGTTAATTATATAGATATATATATACTAGTGTTCTGTCCTCTACAGCATTCACTTATAGCTATGTCTTCTTGTTTGAATCTTTTGAACTAAGTGAATGTGATCAGACCCTAACCTCTCTATGCTTTCTATCTCAAATTATATCTCTCCAAATCATATGCATTCTACTGAAACTGTCGAATGTCTTCTCTGCGTCCTTGTCAGTAGAAGATACAGAGACAACCATTAAGTCCGTTTTCAATGCTCATTCCTCCACATCAAAACCGGAGAAGTAGGAACGACCACCCGACAATCCAGGCGTGCCTGGGACATGGAACAAACCCCAAAATTCCGCATGATGGCCACGTGTTCCTCAGATGCAAATCGCCAGGGGCACCTGTGTAATAACGCAGTGCTGCCCCTGTACCTATAAATACACACTCACAGCGGTCATTATCTCTTCTTCCACCCTCGCACGAACCCTAGCGCCACTGCTAGCCCTCGACGACGCCGGCGACGAAGCGCTTCGCTGCCGCAACCTCTCCGATGTCGTCTTCACGCCGATCGCGGACATCGTCCTCTCCGCCGTCGCCGTAGGTGTCCTCCGTCGCCAAGTTAGGGCACGGAAGATTGAACTGCTCGGCCTCATCTCCCACTTTGTCTAGCAGTTCTTGGTGTGGTAAATAAAACTCCCTTTTACAGCACTGTTGATCCTATGGATTTATCACTTTCTACCACAAGCAGTTTCTGTTCACACAAGTTAGATCTCCCTCATACTGCATCTCATAACATGCCTAGTATATTCACTTGTGCTTCACAAAGTAGTTAGATTCCTCACTTGTACTGATCTGTGGATTCGTACAAATGTGGAACCAACTTCTTACCTATGAGTGAATGTCTTCGCACGATGAGGTCAATGTCTTCTAAACTGATTTATCTTCAAAATCTTCTGAGAATGCATATGACCTCTTCCCCTTCCCTCGCACCTTAATGCTGTCACAGGTACATGTCCGTGGGAGAATCCTTTGGTTCTCATAGTCTGCATTCATTTGCAGAATTCTTACAGCATCACATAAATTCTCCTGAAGCCAGTTCCTGTTGGTCCAGCAAGAGAAAGCCTTTGAAGCCTTTGAACGTCTTGAAGCCTTTCAAGTTAAAGTTTATGGCTTCAGAGAAAGCAGCAAGGAAGTGGGGTAGACAGCGTCGTGGCGGAACATCTAGAGATCTGCCAGATGAACTCGCAGAAATGTACAAGACAGATCCTAAAGAGGATTACAGTCAGCGCAAGACCCGAATCCAATGGATTCGACGATATTGGGCAGAACAATGGTTCAAATACCGCTTCGTAACCCAAGAGTATGCTGAGAAAAGTTCCATCAAAAGACCATGGGGAGACATCCTATACAAGAACCTTCTACCCAGGTCCAGAGATGAAGCCATTGCCCAAGGCTTCTATCCATGCATGGTCCGTGGGCCACAGCCTGATGATGCACATCCGTCGTCACTACTCTGGTGTCGTGACGACAATCTATTCAAGCGCAACTTCCAGTTTGCCCAAAACTCAGCAAAGCAGAACAAGAAGAATTTTCGGTTAGACTTCAACCCTGGTCCCTCAGCACCAAGGGCAGATGGCACACGAGAAGCAGAACCCAATGTCATCGGTCCTTATGCCAACCTTGAAAGCCTCATCACCCGCATCTTAGTTCAAGGGACTGCAGTGAATGAGTCTCCAGCTGACTCTGAATCAGAAGAAGCTCCTGCAATGCTGAAGCCAAAGAAGATGAAGAAGCCTAAAGCTTCAAAGCCTGCCCCTTCACCCAAAATTTCAAGGGCGAAGCCACTGGCAACTGCACCTCCTGAAGACAGTGTGGAGTCTGAAGACTTATCACGCATCTCAAAGCCCCAGAAGGCCAAGGTGCCTCTGCCACACAGCGGCCAAGAGCTCACAGCTGCTGCCATTCTGCGCAATGATGACATTGACCTGTCAAGTGATGAAGACCTAGCAGATGACGCTCTTGAGCAACTCATCAAGAGCAAACAAGAAGCAGAAATCTTCAATGATCTACCGCTCTTTGATGTAACCATCATCCACAACTTCATTGACGAGTGGTTTGACACGCCAAACATCAGCTTTGAGGATCTGCAGCTACCCATTGGCCTCAGTGTCGCCTTCCATGGCGCCATTGCTTCAGAACTAGCCATCGCCCAGCGCGTTGTTGAACTGAAGTAGAAGATTGACTATGAAAAGGATCAGTTCAAGAAGCATATGGCCAAGCTCAGCGTGCAAGATGGGAAGAACTTCAAGATCATGATGCATGAGCTCAAGGAAGCCTTTCTGAAGAAATGCGCAGAAGCTCAGGGTTCGCGTGAGCGCATGAAGACTCTGGCTAACAGATGTGTGCAAGCCTATAATGAGGCTGAAAAACGCAAGGCACTTGGGCGTCCTGGCATCGACCCCAGGATGGCCGTGAAGAAGAAGAAGAAGCCTGCTACGGCTGAACCCGACGCACCAAGGCAAGACGAAGTTCCGATTGTCTTCCCAACTGCAATGACGGGCTCGAAGCCAAAGAGCTGGTCAACCGCTTCAGAGCTCAAGAAGACCAGGACTACTGAGGCTGAAGCAAGGAAGAGAAAATATCCCGAAGCATCTACAACTGCCCCCTCTAAGAAGAAGAGGAAGACCAAGAAAGATCGGGCTGCTCTCACAGAGCCCTTGATGGTTGAACCCATTTCTATGGTCTATCCTGAAGCTGAACGCCAACTGACTGTCCATGAGCCTGCTTCCACAGAGGCTCATGAAGCTGAAGACATTCCAGCAGCTGATCCCATCACTGCTGAAGACATTGGTCAACATAACAATGTAGAAGATGATGCAGTCCTTTCTCAGCAAGACAACAGCGAACTCATCAGCATTGGTCGTCCATTGACGCCAATTGCCCAGGATGCCTCATGGGCAGATCGCCCACAAGAGGAAGAAGACAATGAGGCCCAGCCCACTCAAACTCCATAGGCGTCTCCCGCGTTGCGCAGGCTTCGCAAAGGTCCAAGGCCTCAAGTCTCTGCTGAAGACATTCCGGCTGCATCAGCCGAAGACGAAGAAGTACCACAAGTCCCCCCGTCTCACCAAGAAGCAGTTCTTACAGAGAACGTGCTTATGTCCGACCCTCCAGCTCGTCAAGTGGAGGATGAAAATCGTGAGGCTGCCACAACCAACAATGAAGCTAATGTGGAGCCCTCCCCACCAAAAGCATCAGAAGACAGCGAAGCCACTGATCCTGACACTTCTGTTCCTGAGTCTGCTGTCGGTCCCCAGTTCGACTATCATGTTGAGCACAGGCCTCAGGTACAGAAGACAATCCCAAGACTGCCAAGGTTCCCAGGTCCTGCATCAGCACCTGGCTCCTCCAACATCAATGGCTTCAGGGCAGACAATACATTCTTCAATAGCTCCAAGAACCCCTACTCAAGGGAAAGGATTTCATCAGATCGGTTCTGGAGCTATCCTCAGCGAAGCTATTACTCATGCATACTGTACAACCAAGGTCGCATCTTCCCACATAAGCGCCTTGACGTTGAAGCTATAGCTGGTCTGCCCTGCCTAGAAGAAGCTTTGGATTGCTTCAAGCAAGTTGGACTGCTGCCATTCATAACTGACCAAGAGCATTGGAATGAAGAGCTGCTGCTCCAATTCTATGCCACACTCCACATCCGTGGGTACAACAGAGATCCGAAGACTTGGGTCCTGGAGTGGATGACCGGCAGTGTTCATCACGAAGCCAATGCATTTGACATCATTGAGCTCACTGGCCTGCCCACTCCTGGCGATCTCTTCGAGCAAGGCTGTCACCTGCATACTGAAGCTATTGAGAGCATCTTTCAGAGGCCTGAACCTGATATGAGTCAGATGCTCAACATGATGAAGCCATTGCCCCAAGATGCTGCTTATCCCACAGCGTTCTTCGTTGAAGACCTTGAGTATCTACCAAGAACCATCTATCACATCATCAGGCGGACTCTCTGGCCCATTAAAGGACACTCTCCAAATGCCAAGATTGAGGGTGCAATGAAGACTTTGATATTCTATATCCTTCATGGCAAATGCTTCAATGCACAGGACTTCTTCATACGTCAACTTGCTGCATCAGGCACTGATCTGTTTGGTTTGAAGTTCTACGCCCCTTGGGTCATGCGACTGATCAAGCTTCACTCTGCTATCTTGTATCAGCCCTCAGCCCGCAACCATCGTATCTTCTTGCCTAATGTGGATACCTCTGCTGAAGCCATCTATCCTGAGCCTGCCAAGCAACCTCTAAGTCTTCAGAATGCAGAACACCAGAGCTTCACTCAAAACATTGAAGGAGTTGAAGTAGTCTCTCGGGTGTATCCTTTGGCTGGCACTACACGTGCACAACGCCCTGCTTCCATTGAAGCCACTGACAGCACAACTGCTCCAAGACCCAAGAAGCGCACTCGTGTTCTCAACGACCGAGAGCTTCTTGTGGCTCTACATCAGAAATAGGATAGGCATCATGACTGGCTGAAGCATCAGATGAAAAGCCTCTTGGTGGATGTTAATCGAATTCGCAATCTTGCCACCAAGAATGCTTTCGCTGCCCATGAAACCTGTCGCCGCACATGGAAATGACTCACGATGATGTGTTCTGAAGCTGATCTTCAAGAGGATGGCTTCACAGAGCGATTCAAGTTTGACTCCACACCTCCTCGAAGGGCTGTGCTGCGAGGAACTCCATCACTTGAAGACTCCGAATTCTCTTCCTCTGCTGCAACAGTGAATGCCAGAGTTATCGAGGATGAAGACGATGCTACCTCACCGCCACCTTCTTCAGCACCGCCAAACACCACCAACGACCCTGCTGCTCATGGGAACGAATAGAAACTCTATGTCTTCAAACCTTTTTGGTCCTTACTGACAAAAGGGGGAGAAGCATATGGGGTTGATAGTCTTCAAGCGGGTCCATATGGGCGGGTGCTTTATATTTTGCTATATTTTGCTTCATGCTTACAACTCTCGTTTTGCTACATTTGGTTCTTTGAGTTGTAACACTTAAACTCGATGGTCGTCTGCTACGTGTTTGCCACCTTGTTTTGCGAAGATAAATTCCGCATGTGCGACGATAAATTCCACACTTAGATCATTCTGCAGACGTCCATTTTCCATTATGCATGACATTATCTTCATATACTTTTACATGCATAGTGGATTTTCATCATAAGTTGAAGTGGACCTCCACAAGTACAACCTGCCATGTGCATTTGCATTCCAAAAGCAAATTACTTATATGCACATCTTCAGGGGGAGCCCTTGCAACTTATGAAGACAATTCCTTATCCTTTACAATTTCACAGATTATATTCCCCGTTGAAAACTTCAGCTAGTTTGTCATCAATCACCAAAAAGGG
Source organism: Triticum urartu (assembly GCF_003073215.2). Classification (NCBI taxonomy): domain Eukaryota; kingdom Viridiplantae; phylum Streptophyta; class Magnoliopsida; order Poales; family Poaceae; genus Triticum; species Triticum urartu. The sequence goes on along the minus strand of NC_053027.1, from coordinate 47,488,298 downwards.
GGAGATTGTAAGTGCATCTAGTGCCACCCCTTGTTGGTTTTGGAGTATTGACGACAAACCTAGTTGAGGGACTAATGTGTTTGTGAGAATTGCAGGATAACACAGGTAGAAGTCCCTCATTGATTCGGTTTTCCTACCAGAGATGACCCCTAAAAATGTATGAAGACATTGAAGACAAAGGTGGTATATGAAGATATTCACATTGAAGACTATGACAAGAGAAGACACCACATGAAGCCTATGGAGCTCGAAGATTTAGATCCTTCGTAGTTCTTTTTCATTTGTGTTGAGTCATAGGAACCACCGTACAGTTAAGTGGGGTCCAACAGAACCAGTCAGAATGACTGAAGTGATGCCTAATTAAAAACCTATGTCTTCGAGTGAAGACTATGAGAGCTAATCTTGTCCAGGGTCGGACAAGTCAGCTTTTCTTGTAGCCCAAGTAAAGTTGCCGTGTGAGTTTGAAATCTGACCGTTGGAACATGTGTCAGTTCCTTAGTGACCCAGGGTCATTTCGTCATTTCGGACAAATCAGGTCGGGTTGCCAAGTGGCTATAAATAGCCCACCCCCTACAACCATAAACGGTTGGCTGCTCAGATTCAGTGCACGGCTTTTGTCGTTTGAGAGCAACCCACCTCGAAGCCTTTAAGAGAGAGAATACCTTGCGAGGATAAAGCCCTAACCACCCAGAGCCAGAGAGAATTGGGCATCACTTAAGTCTTCTTGTCTGAGTGATCTGAAGACTTATTACACTTGAGGACTGTGCATCCTCCAACCGGTTAGGCGTCGCGTTCTGAGCATCCAAGAGACATTGTGGATTGCCGGTGAACGAAGTCTGTGAAGGTTTGGGAGTCTACCTTGAAGACTTACCAGAGTGATTGGGCAAGGTCTGTGTGACCTTAGCTCAAGGAGAATACGGTGAGGACTGGGTGTCCTAAGCTGCGTGTTCAGGACTGGGTGTCCGGGACTGTGTGTCCTAAGGTTTAAATACCTAGCCGCTCCAACCAGACGTACAGTTGTCACAGCAACTGGAACCGGTCCAACAAATCATTGTCTTCAACGAGACACTGGTTTCATCTTCACTTCACTTTACTTACTGTTACTCGTTGTGAAGTCATTGCATGTTTGCTCTATCTTTTGTCTTCACTAAGTGACTGTGTGTTCTATTTGGCTTCACAATATCTTCCTACCTGATCCTTACTACACTGCAGCTATTTGTCATTGCGCTTTCACTCTATTGAATACTTGACCATGGCTTGCCTAGTGTAGTCTACCTTCCGCTGCGTAGTAATAGGCATATCTCTACTGTTTGTCTTCATAACTTCCACGTTTTGAAGACTTTCATAAAAATCGCCTATTCACCCCCCCTCTAGTCGATATAACACACTTTCACCTTGTGACCCGGCATCTTGAGCTGCAAATATACGTAACACGGCCGAGCCTTGAACTTGGCATAAGCCGGCCGCCCAAACATAGCATGATATGGGCTTTTGATCTTAACCACTTCAAAGGTTAATTTTTCTACTCTGGAGTCATACTCATCCCCAAAGGCTACTTCCATCTCAATCTTACCAACTGGGTATGCCAATTTACCAGGTACCACACCATGAAAAACAGTGTTGGATTGTTTAAGATTTTTATCCGTCAATCCCATCCGGCGGAACGTCTCATAGTAGAGGATGTTGATGCTGCTGCCTCCATCCATGAGCACCTTAGTAAACTTGTACCCACCAACTTGAGGTGCCACCACCAAAGCCAAGTGACCCGGATTATCAACTCGGGGCGGGTGATCCTCTCTGCTCCACACAATAGGCTGCTCTGACCAACGTAGATAACGTGGAATTGCCGGTTCAACGGTATTGACGGCCCTCTTGTGGAGTTTCTGGTCCCTCTTACATAAACTGGTAGTAAAGACATGATACTGTCCGCTACTCAACTGCTTTGGGTTGCTCTGATAGCCGGATTGTTGCTGCTATTGATTCCCTTGGCTGTGTTGCTGATTATATCCTCCCTGGTGACCAGGATAACCTTGACCGGGAAAACCTCCTCCGCTTGAACCGGCGCCCGGGCCCTGAAAGCCGCCTCCACCTGAGCCGCCACCTGGGCCGTGACCCCCATCAAATGCGTTTGAATTTTTAAATGCCTTCATGATCGTGCAATCCTTCCAAAATTGGGTGGTTGGTTTCTCCCGGGTGCCGTGTTTTGGACAAGGTTCATTCAACAACTGCTCAAGGGTGGGGCCTGACCCACCCGATCGAGGGAGTTGCCTGCCCTTGCGTCGCTGAGTACCACCCTGCGAATTAGTATTAGCAACAAACTCATCAGCCTTACGTTTATTACCTCCCTGATTCGCCAGGTTATGCTGGTGACCCTTGCCATTGCCGTTCTTCTTTCCCTTCATTGCATTTTCTTCATCAGACACCGGGTCCTTGGTGGTATCAGAATTGGCATACTTGACAAGAGTTGCCATCAACGTCCCCATGTCATTACAGTCACGTTTAAGCCGCCCCAACTTCTGCTTCAGAGGTTCAAAGAGGCAATTTTTCTCCAACATCAAAACTGCTGAGCCGGCATCCATCTTATCAGATGAATGTATTATCTCCTTGACCCGGCGCACCCAATGGGTTGTAGATTCTCCATCCTCTTGCTTGCAATTGGCCAGGTCCACAATCGACATTGGCTGCTTACATGTGTCCTTAAAGTTCTGGATGAACCGTGCTTTCAACTCTGCCCATGAGCTGATAGAATTGGGTGGCAATCCCTTCAACCAGGTCCGAGCCGTTCCATCCAACATCATGGTAAAATACTTGGCCATTGCAGCATCGCTAACCTCCAACAGCTCCATAGCCATCTCATAACTCTCAACCCAAGCCCCCGGCTGTAGGTGAGCCGTGTAATTAGGCACCTTAGGAGGCCCCTTGAAATCCTTGTGCAACCGCTCATTGCGTATGGCTGGGACCAGGAAAGGTACGCCTCCGGCTCTTGTGGCCACTCCTGCCTCAACCGAGGTTGCTGGATAAGCCGGAAAGGTTTGGTGAGCCGCCTGCTCTGCTGCTATCTGAGCCGCCCGTTCCGCCTCTTGACGAATCCTCTCCTGATCCGCCAAGTTAAGGGCTCCAGCCTGCGCCAGCTTATGCCTATATGGCCGGTTGTGGCGTTGAGCATTACTTGACATCTCTGCAGACTCCATGTGCCTACTGTAACTCGGGCTCCGGCTTGGGCGAGGAGTTGAATGAATCCTGTCTCGACTGTAGGAGTATGCATCTTGCTGGGCCAAAGCTGTCTGTAGTAGTTCTCTTACCCTCCGGGTTTCAATTGCTGCTGGTGAGTCACCTTCCATTAGGAGAGCTGCCAAACGAGTCGACGCTGTGATGAGATTTTTCCATAGGGTTAGAAAAGTGACCCGGAGGTGTTGATACATAACGAGGAGGAGCTTTATTCATGCGAGGCGGCTCCATGGTGCGTGGCTGAACTGGTGCACTGGGTGTTGTGACCCGGTTTGCCTCTGGCGGGTTGCTCCCCCCAGCTCCGGGTGTATGGAACAGGTTCCTCGGATCCAGCGTTAGAGGCAGACGCGACTGAGTTTTCTGATGCCTCCTCTTCATGACCTCGTTTGATGCATTAAGATCCATCGAGAGTCGGAAAGTTTCTGCTTGAAGCTGCTGAGCACGAGCATCCAGAGCTGCTCGTTCTGCTGCCATCCGGGTTTCCTCCGCAGCTAGATTTTCTTTAGCTTGCGCCATCTCCTCCTGCACACGTGCCACTTCTGCGTCGTGCTGGGCTTTATCCGCCGGTTCTACCACAACAGTTAACAGAGTCATCAGCTTATCCATGAGGTCCACTAGAACCTGAGCCGGGGGGCGCGCGGGGTCTCCTGTCCCGGCTGCTGCCGACCCGGTAGCTGCTACTGCCATTGCGGTGGAGTTCTGCCCGGGCTGCGTTCCCGCCATGAAGACTCCGGCCCAATTCGGCGGCTCAAGGGGGTCCGGAATACTCCTGCCATCGGAACTACCCCCAAGCATGCCATCTTGCAGTTGGTACAACGAGTCCGTCTCACCTGTTGATGATGCAGTATCAGAGCAGATGGCCGTCTCCCCGCCTTCCATCGATCCTTCGGAGTATTCACCGCCATGGATGCAGCCTACGAAGGCATGTTTCATGATAGATTGAACATGGGCGGATCCGGCGCGCTGAGCCATTTCGATGAGGTTGATGTGGACGTCCGGCTCAGGGCCTGACTTGCCGATCCGGCCGATGAAGATGTGAATTCCACCGAAGGGGGCCCGGTACCCGTACTCGATCGAGCCGGCCTCGGGGCCCCAGCCTTCGTCGTCGATGTAGAGTTTGCCGCGATGACTCTTGGTTATCCGGCCCACAGCGTATCCCTTGAGCCCTTCGAAGTTGCCCTTCAAGAACTCAAATCCATCGTGCGCTGGCCCCATGGTGAGCGCCAACTGTCATGGAGTTGACACGGTAGATGTCCTAGAGCAAGGACTTAGTCGTAGGGCCATCGCACTAGGAAGCTTAAAGGGGTTGATCGGGACAAAGGACACACGAGAGAGTTTTTATACTAGTTCGGCCCCTTACGATGAAGGTAAAAGCCTAAGTCTAGTTGGGATTGGTATTGCTGAAGTTTCGATCTCCAAGAGGCTTAACTCGCCGGCTTGGTTATTGACTTGGTTGTTTTTTTTCCCTAAACCGCCACCAGGTCGTCCCCTTATATACACGGGTTGACGCCTGGTGGCCTACAGAGTCCTGGCCGGCTCATAATCGTGTCCGCCTCAGTGACTTCCTTTACGTGCCTTTCTTTACAAGTATTTCCTTACATACGGCGGTTTACAGTATCAGGCCTTAAGCCGGCCCCAGGCCTTTGGGCCTTCTATACATTTAGTAAACTATCATCTTGAATGTTTATCGGGCTTCTTATGTAACCCGCCATTAGGGCTGACCCGGCCCCTCCTGGGCGGGTCATACTGGTAGTAATATCCCCAACAACCATGGGTTCAGAAACCCATGCCTTTTCCTCCCAAACCATCCAAGAAAAAGGATGATGAGGATTTTGAGCGCTTTGCTGAAATGATTAGACCTATCTTTTTGCGTATGCAATTAACTGATATGCTCAAAACCAATCCTTATGCTAAGTATATGAAAGATATTATTACAAATAAGAGAAAGATACCGGAAGATGAAATTTCCACCATGCTTGCTAATTATACTTTTAAGGGTGGAATACCAAAGAAACTTGGAGATCCAGGAGTACCCACTATACCATGCTCCATTAAAAGAAACTATGTTAAAACTGCTTTATCTAATCTTGGAGCCGGTGTTAGTGTTATGCCTCTCTCTTTATATCGTAGACTTGATTTGAATAAGTTGACACCTACTGAAATATCTTTGCAAATGGCTGATAAATCAACTGCTATACCTGTCGATATTTGTGAGGATGTGCCTGTTGTAGTTGCAAATGTTACTATTTTAACGGACTTTGTTATTCTTGATATTCCCGAGGACGATAGTATGTCTATTATTCTTGGAAAACCCTTTTGAATACTGCAGGGGCTGTTATTGATTGCACTAAAGGTAATGTCACCTTTCATGTTAATGGTAATGAGCACACGGTACACTTTCCGAGGAAACAACCTCAAGTTTATAGTATCAACTTTATTGGAAAAATTCCATCGATTATATTTGGAGGTTTTGAATTTCCTCTTCCTACTGTCAAGAAGAAATATGATATTCTTATTATTGGGGATGTGCATATCCCCGTTGAGGTAACCTAGTGTTATTAGAAATTTATCCGGTTCCATGTTATTCGGAATGAGTTCGTTAACAAGACTTGTTCAACCTTGTTAGTGGATTCCTTTTGATGATCATGAGATGGATGAAACTAGAAGGCACAACCTTCTTTACCCCACTTTTTACTTTCTGTTATTTATATTAAATAAAATAAAAATAAATATTTTTCTGTCTATTATCTGATTATTCATGCAATATAAAAATACCTCGAAAATAAAAGTTCTCCAAATGCCCTGAAAATTAAATATGATTTTTTCTAGAATATTTGAGGATTTATGGAACAAAGAACACACCAGGGGGCCAGCCACCTTGCCACGAGGGTGGAGGACGCGCCTACCCCTCTAGGGCGCGCCCCCTGCCTCGTGGGCCCACGGTGCCCCCCTCCACTTATTCCTGCGCCCACACACTTCATCTTCCTCCCCCAAACACGAATAACCAACTCAAACCCGAGTCCAAACTCGTTTTTCTGCCATTTACGATCTCCTTGCTCAAAGCACCTCTCACAAAACTGCTTGGGGAGATTGTTCCTTGGTATGTGACTCCTCCATTGGTCCAATTAATTTTTGTTCTAGTGCTTTATTCATTGCAATTTTTTGCTGCTTAGGTGACCCTATTCTTGAGCTTGCATGTCAAATTTATATGGTCAAAAGTAGTTTTGATGCATGATATAGGCCCTAGGCACTTGTAGGAGTAGTTACTATCAATATTATTGAGTTTGGTTTACTTTTATTTTGAAGTTACTAAAAATTTCAGAATTTTTCAGAAAATGATGAGGAGACTTTTGAGGGGCTCATCGAGCCAAAGCTCGAAGGAAAAGGCACCGAAGCCTAAGTATAATCTGCCTCGCACCGCGGAGGTTCAGGCGTGTGAATGGCCTTCCGAGGATTTCTTAAGAGCAGATGGGATTTATGAAGATTTTCATGAGTTGGCTCAGACTGCAGGCCTTACCGCTTTCCTCCACGACCAATGCAATCAGTATCTCTTGCTCACAAATACCTTTGTGCAAAACTTTCATTTTCATTCTAGGAACTCACCACCTACGGTGGAATTTCATTTATATGATGAGCATAAGGAGATGTCACTTTATGATTTCTGTCGGATTTGTTTAGTCCCTTTTGAGGGCAAGACAGAAGAACCACATTGTGATGATGTGGAGGGATTTATTGAAACTATCACTGTAGGGGAAACAAGGAAGGTTTCCGATGCACGAATCACTAGCATGCACTTTCCTGTTTTATGCTACTTTGCATTATTTGCTAGTCGTTGCTTAATTGGTAGCGGAAACTGTGGAAACCTGAGTATCCCTGATATTATTATTTTGTAGCACGGTTTATACGGTGATAACTCTCTTAGTATGGGCAGCATCATTGCCAAACGGTTAAGTCTGAACCGTACCAAGGGCCCCATCTTTGGAGGCATCTATGCTACACGCCTAGCTGCACATTTTAACATACCTATTAGGCATGCTGAGAAGGAAGAAAAAGTGATGCCCCGTGTTTATCTAGATTATAAAAGTATGGTGGCACATGATTCTATTGTTAAGAATAGGGAAGGAGAGCTTAAATATCAATTGTTCTTTAATAAACATCATCCAGAGACTATTACCTTGCCTGCTCCTTCTTTGTTTGATTTGATTGTAGGCATGTACCTTGTTTCGTTGACGGCTATCCACGCCTACCGGAACCCTGCACCAGCCGAGGAGCCAGAGCCAGAACCACAATTTTATCCTTCACGACAGTCTAATTACCAGTGGGATTCGGAGATGATTGTCAGCCAGTGGCAATCTGAGCCTTCTTCTTCCTCATCACAGTATGACCCCAACAACTATTATTATGGATATCCGCCAGGCCAGCCGTGGCCATAGACCAACTTAGGCCAAATGCCTAAGCTTGGGGGAGTACGTATTTCCCACCGACATTACATTTATGTTCACACACTCATTGCCAGATGTCGGTGCTCATACTTTTTCGTTGTATCATCCATGCTAGGTTATTTTCCTTTTTATGCTTTCTTCTTGTGTGTTTAATAAACCTTAAGAAAAAAACAAAAAAAATTAGTTGTAGCTTTTAATTAATTTACTTTTCATGCTTGTAGTAGTAATTAAAAAGAAAACCCAAAAATATTTCATGTTCTTCTTTTGCTTGTTGGGAGCTTTCCCGTGTAAATAGTTTTATTTCTTTCCTTTTCTTTGGGGGTCAATAGGAGAAGACCATGATTAAATTGTTGAAGTGGCTCTTATATGCATTATTTTTTATCTGACAAAAGAGCCAATATTGCCTTGTCTTCTCCTGTTTATTGAATGCCTGCAGATTCCAGCTTAGTCCAATGCACGTGCACTATTATTATTATTCACATCGTTCGGTCGTGCGAGTGAAAGGCAATTATGATGATATATGATGGACTGACTGAGATGAGAAAAGCTGGTATGAACTCGACCTATTTTGTTTTTGTAAATATGATTAGTTCATCGTTCTTGATTCGGCCTATTATGAATAAACATGTTTGCAATGACAACTAAAGATCATAGTTTCTTGTGCCATGCTTGATTAGCTATGAGTTATAATGGTTTACCTCGCGTGCCAACATGCTATTAAAATGGTTATGATGTGGTATGATAGGGTGGTATCCTCCTCTGAATGATTTAAGTGACTTGACTTGGCACATGTTCACGCATGTAGTTGAAACAAAATCAACATAGCCTTCACGATATTTATGTTCATGGTGGATCATATCCTACTCATGCTTGCATTCGGTGTTGATTAATTTTAATGCATGTTCATGACTGTTGTCGCTCTCTAGCTGGTCGCTTCCCAGTCTTTTGCTAGCCTTCACCTGTACTAAGTGGGAATACTTCTTGTGCATCCAATCCCTTAAACCCCAAAGTTAGTCCACATGAGTCCACTATACCTACCTATATACGGTATCTACCTGCCGTTCCAAGTAAATTTGTATGTGCCAAACTCTAAACCTTCAAAGAAATATCCTGTTTTGTATGCTCGAATAGCTCATGTATCAACTAGGGATGTCTGTATCTTCCATGTTAGGCGGGTTATTCTCAAGAGGAGTGGACTCCGCTCCTCACTCACGAGATAAATGGCTGGTCACCGGGATGCCTAGTCCCATGCTTTATGCAAACGAAATCAAAATAATTGCAAACAAAACTCCCCCTGGGACTCTTCTTAGTTGGAGGCACTCGTTGTTTCGAGCAAGCAATGGATTGATGCTTGTTGGTGGAAGGGGGAGTATAAACTTTACCATTCTGTTTGGGTACCGCCTATAATGTGTGTAGCATGGAAGATATCGACATCTCTTGGTTGTTATGTTGACAATGAAAGTATAACGCTCAAAATATTATTCACCTCTATTTCAAAACCGAGCTTTGGCACCTCTACAAATCCCTGCTTCCCTCTACGAAGGACCTATCTATTTACTTTTATGCTGAGTCATCATCCTCTTATTAAAAAGCACCAGTTGGAGAGCACTGCTGCCATTTGCATTCATTATTGTTAGTTTACATTGAGTACGACTTGACTGGATCTCTTTTACCATGAATTACAATGTCTAGTCAGTCCTTGGTCTTTAAAGGTGCTCTGCATTTATGTTTTGCGGTCTCAGAATGGGCTAGCGAGATACCATCCTGTTATATCATATTATGATTGTTTTGAGAAAGTGTTGTCATCCGAGTTTTATTATTATGGCTCGCTAGTTGATTATGCTATTGATATGAGTAAACTTGAGACCTATGCGTTATTGCATATGTGGTTAGTTATAATCTTTGCTGAAAACTTGAATGCTGGCTTTACGTATTTACAACAACAAGAGCAAACCGAGTTTGTAAAAGTTTTTCTTTATCACTTTCAGTTTGTCAACTGAATTGCTTGAGGACAAGCAAAGGTTTAAGCTTGGGGGAGTTGATACGTCTCCAACGTATCTACTTTTCCAAACACTTTTGCCCTTGTTTTGGACTCTAACTTGCATGATTTGAATGGAACTAACCCGGACTGACATTGTTTTCAGCAGAATTACCATGGTGTTATTTATGTGCAGGAGAAAACGTTCTCGGAATGACCTGAAACTTCACGGAGAAACTTTTCAGAAAATAAGAAAAATACCTGGCAAAGATGAAGGCAAGGGGGCCCACCGTCTTGGCACAAGGGTGGGGGGTGCACCCCCCTACCTCGTGGGCCCCCTATTGCGTCTCCGACTCCAACTCCACCTCCATATATTGAGTTTCGATGAGAAAAAAAATCAGGGAGAAGAAATCATCGCGTTTTACGATATGGAGCCGCCGCCAAGCCCTAAAACCTCTCGGGAGGGCTAATGTTGAGTCCGCTCGGGGCTCTAGAGAGGGGAATCCATCACCATCGTCATCATCAACCATCCTCCATCACCAATTTCATGATGCTCACCGTCGTGCGTGAGTAATTCCATCGTAGGGTTGCTGGACGGTGATGGGTTGGATGGGATCTATCATGTAATTGAGTTAGTTTTTTTAGGGTTTGATCCCTAGTGTCCACTATGTTCTAAGATTGATGTTGCTATGACTTTGCTATGCTTAATGCTTGTCACTAGGGCCCGAGTGCCATGATTTCAGATCTGAACCTATTATATTTTCATCAATATATGAGTGTTCTTGATCCTATCTTACAATTCTATAGTCACCTATTATGTGTTATGATCCGTTAACCCCGAGTGACAATAATCGGGATACTTACCGGTGATGACCGTAGTTTGTGGAGTTCATGTATTCACCATGTGTTAATGCTTTATTCCGGTTCTCTATTAAAGGGAGGCCTTAATATCCCTTAGTTTCCGTAAGGACCCCGCTGCCACGGGAGGGTAGGACAAAAGATGTCATGCAAGTTCTTTTCCATAAGCACATATGACTATACTAGCAAACCTCCCGCGGCGGCACGCCGCGCCCGTCTACAGCTTTGTACTATATATTGGAGTGTAGACAATTGCTAAGATAAACAGTGTAAGCTAGTGTAATCATATAAATTGCTAGGTGGCAAAAAAAATCACGACATAGTCTATCACTCGAGTGCATGCATGGTGTATATGGGCCAACGAAAGTTGACCGTATGGGCTGTATCAGAATGTTAAATATTAAGCGGACGGAAGCTTGAAGTAAAATGGGCTGGTTGAAACCAGATGGGCTGATTGAAGCCAGATGGGCTGGTCAAATCTGTAAACTATAGTAAACAGAAAATGCTTTAAAAAAACTCAACCATATAGTCTGGAAGTGAAAAACAAATCAGGTTGCAAATACACATATATTATGTTTTGGTCCAGCCTAAATTCAACTAATTACTATGAATGAAAAATTAGGTAGTAAATAGAGAATATAATTTAATACGTAGAAGAGAAGTAAAACAGAGCAAACCTCTTTAAATTTGAGTGTAAGTACAAACGACGAACAACTCTTTGACACACTGTATTCCTTGTAATGACCATATATACTCCATGCTCATCCTCTTTTTAATAACAAAATTAATTAGTATTCATGCTTATGGGCAAAGGCAACTGAATAATTTCTATCTAGATCCTCAAAAAATGCAAAAAGAGCGATTTTTTTCAGATTCTAAATCTTTGCTTGCTACACTCCACCGAGCAGCTCTCCCTTGGGCTGATAGGGTGAACCTAAGATTTATTGTCAGTCGCTTCTTCTTTCTCGTGTCCGATCTCTCTTCTCTGTGGCACGCTTGCGGCAGGTCCCCCACTTGTGGCGTCTAACGCATAGAGCATCTAAGGCAGTACCACGGTAGTGCGGGGTGTCTTCGCTACATTTCTCATAGGTTCGCCTCCTGAACACCGATGATCGAGCACTGGAAAACCTATTACTACGCACCGCCTCCTCCGATGATCAACTCAAAAATCAGAAAGATACATACATATAACAATTACACATGTCAAAATCCAGAAAAGAATTGGGTCAAGCACAAGTTTTCACCAGTCCTCATCTACTTCTCTCTTGCGAACTTTCCCACAAGTCCCCCACTTGTCGCGTGTAGGACGTGAAGTATCTAGAGCAGTACCGCGATAGTGCAAGACGTGCTAGGTGCAGTGAGCACTCACCTCACGGACCGACGCCTTTTCGGCAATGCTTGCAGATTCGCTTCTGAGCACCGACGATCGAGCACCGAAAAACTTACTACTATGCACCGTTCTAATCCAATTTGTCTTGTTTTGCTGAGAGCTGCTCAGACGTTCAAATGATATAAAAATTGGAGTGAATCTACCTCTGAAACATCTTGTACATTGTACATCTTTCTAGTTATGTATATGTAATCATAAAGACACCACTATGAAGATATTTTGTATGCCATACACTATACAGATCTATACCAAGATATTTAAGAATACACATATACAAATACATCATTAAAGCACTGTCACCATGTAATCCAAGTAAACATGTATTTTCCCGTTTTCTTATTTTCTCGTATTTATTTGAGTTTGGTTTAAATATGTTTTAAGATGTATGTTTGAAAAAACAAAGTTTATTACATAAACAATTTGAATTTCCCACAATATAATATCTATGATCGTGATTTGGCAAAATACGAACAAATAAGTACTAAAGTTTAGTATAAATAGCTATAACAATCTCACATAATAAAGTTCAAAAAATAATCGGGTCAGGCACAAGTCTTTTTAATCTTGAATGTAAATAAATTTCAGATCTCAATGGGCGATGAACTTCTTCACCAGGTCTTATCTATTTGTCCCTCACGCGCTTTCTCGCACGTCTCCCACTTGTGCCATCTAGCGCGTAGACTATCTAGGGCAGTACCGTGGTAGTGTGAGGCATGCTCGCTACCGATATAGCGAGCAGTCACCTCACGAACCAGTACCTTTTCGGCACTGCTCGCAGATTCGCCTCCTGAAGACCAGCCTCGCGTGTTTTCCCGCACGTCTCCCACTTGTACCATCTAGGGCATAGAGCATCTAGGGCAGTACCGTGGTGGGGCGTGCTCGCTACCGATACAGCGAGCAGCCACCTCAGGGACCAGTACCTTTTCGGCACTGCTCGCAGATTCGCCTCCTGAACACCGGCGAGCGGTGCTGGTGAACTTTGCCCATCGTACACCGAGTTCGAGCTATAAAAATAACCACATACTCTCTTCTTTTTCTCCATTCCACAACGTACCTCATTCCTTCTACCTAATTTTCATCTCTTTTCTTCCTCCGGTGACAAAAGATCGAGAGGATGCCCCCAATGGAGGACGTGAGCTCAGAGTTGATCCTAGTTCTCATAGTTGGGCTGCTAGCAGCATTGCTTGGCTTCTCTATGCTTCTGTGTGCAATGATCCTAGATGATCGCCATGACGCTGCTGCCCGAGCGGTGGCTCTTCGAGACACTGGTGGCCCTGCCACTGGAGGGAAATATGCTTGGTAGTGCTCTACCTGAGCTACGTAGGAGATATCATATTGCCGTCCTTCCTTTTTTAGCCTTTCGCCACTGGAGGCAGATATGCTTGGTAGTGTTCTACTTGTGCTACCAAGGAGATATCATATTGCTCTCCTTCATTTATTTATATTTTTATTTCTTCTTTGGGTGGTCTCATATTGCCGGTTTCATGGTCTTTCTTCTTTGTGCTTGTTGACCTTGTCACTTGTTAAAGGTATTATGCAATATAGATCTGTTGTTGTTCTCCTTGGCGATTATATACTTTTTGGAAAGCATGACCGATAGATAGCACACCAAGGTGAACCAATGATTGTTTAGTAGTCAGTAAATCGTTTGATTATATACTTTTTGGAGAGCATGACCGATAGATAGCACACCAAGGTGAACCAATAATTGTTTAATAGTCAGTAAATCGTTTGCATATGCGGCGGATTAGAACTTGGTGTTTCACAAATTGTACATAGCTAAAGGTTGCACATGTTTTTTTCAACGGCAAGAAAGTAAAATGAAATCGAACTGCACATGCAATAAATAAATACAAAATCAAACACATAAAAGGAAACACACATGACCTTAGTTAGTAGACCACAACCAACATACATGACATAGAAGTACAAATACAGATATTTTTACACATGGGAATCTACGAAATATGACCTGATCTCCTCGGTGCAACGACAACATCTAATTTCGGCAAGCTTCAGATTGTTAACACCCTCTCTAACCATTCAACGTAATCCTCCAAGATGAAGCATTCCTTGAATGCCGAAGGTTGGTTTTCGTTGTGCACATGAGGAACCATAAGCTATAAACTGGTCAATAGAAAAGTTTACATGTTAAGCTTTTGTTCTACGTACTGGTTTATTTTACGTGACCACTTGTTTTTTTCATATGTTAGTTAGAAACCAATATTGGGTTGCAATCGTCGCAGAAGGTAACTAAAGATAGAAAGTTACATTCATAATTAACTTACATATAATACATGCTTAAATACTATTAAAACATGGAGGAGCTTATTTTATTACAACTGGACACAACTTGGTAAACATGGATTAAAACAATTGAAGGAAACTAAAACGATCGATACTTGCATAGAAGACAAATACGACTACAAATGACTTTAATGCTCGAAATCAAGTCATTTTGGAACACTCTTCTCTGCGGTTAGTGCCAATAATGAAATGATATAGCACTTTTGCGAAGTGCTCGAGTCGTGTGATGGGTGGACAACTACCAGTGTAGCTGATGATGCGGTCTTCCGTGAATGGACGCTGTGGATGCATGCAAAGAGGCACGGCATCAGAGAAATCGTTGCATATACATGCCAACATCTGTGTTTGTGTCACGGACTCGGCTTGGCAAGCAGCAGCTTCACGTTTAGCCATGTTAAGTTCACAATGCTTTGGGCGTGCTTTCTCTTGAGCTGATAGGAGCTTCTGCTTTGTTGCCTGCAACATAGGGTAATTATAACCGTTGATTGTGATCGCGTAGTTTTCACAAATGTAGTTTAGTGCTGCCTGGGCAACCCCTTCTTCCGCCTCGTCTTGTGTCGCTACGGGTTCTCCTTTGAAAACCAAAGGGTTTTCATTGATGCTCCCTGTGGAATGTGTGGCTCCCATATGGACGGATGCCTGTATAGTTTCATCGAGGTACGTGCAGTGAAGGTATCCTTGCACTTCCTGCCTTATAGCCAAGCCGACAATTTGCAGAATGATGCGCCTTGGTATATACACCATCAAGTCGTCGTTCTGCAAATGGATTAAAGTTAGTGACTGCATTACTTTGCATGAGGTTTTAATTTAAGTTGAAAACGTAGAACAGATGCATACCATGTCAATGGGGGCAGCATTGGAAGAGGAGCTTGAAACAGCTTTCTTTTCTTTTTTTCTTGATTGCTTTCCTGATAGGAAAGTCAACCAACATGCATGGCCCATGCAACCAATCGCTGCCGCATGCCATACGTCCATCTCATCACAGTGCATAAATCGTAACGATGGAATACCAGGCCATGCATCAGTCAAATAGCCAATAGCAGGAACATCACACCCACCCAACTCCACCACGCAAAAAGGGACCTCTGCCAACGTAAAACAAAACCGCACAAATAAGAACACGAACAAACAGCAAGCACCGATCCAATTCAGCCAAACCAAATGCACAAACCGAGAGTAGAATCAATGGGCCGCTTGCCAAGCCGGATCTCCTCCCTACGTATCCGAGCAGAATCGTCACCACCTAAATCCAACAACAAAACATAGCAATTAGTCCAAAGAAACAGGCAAAACACAAATAAATGGAAAGAAAAAAGGACCCAAACCAGATTGCGCCGCGAGGTCCACCGAAACAGGAGATCGCCCACAAGAACCACACACAGAAGACGAACAACGCATAGAGCGACCAAACCGAGAAGGCGAGCGAAGATGAGAAGCTGAAACACCTCGCAAAAGGATAGACCCATCCACCGAAACAGCCGGAGCACCAGCACGCCCCGAACCACCTCGCCGACCAACAGTAGCCACCCGCGAGCGAGAAGGCCGGCCAGGACAACGTGGACCATTACAACACACCATGAAATGAACGCACGTACAATACGCAGCTGGAGACCACAAGTACCACTGAAGGAAGAAGAAGAAGCTATTTATAGCCTCGCACAACACCGAGTAAAGCAGAAAAAGAAACGAAAAGTCTCTCCGGAAAGCACAAGAGAGCCCGAAAAATCTCAACCTCCGGAAGCAGCCTCGACAGCGGCAGAGCTAGCACAGTATATAAACAGTCGCAAACACCTGCCCCTCCCTGACAACCAAGAACGGCACCGCATACATACCAGTCCCGACAGACATGAACAAGAGTGGCGATAGCGACACCACTAATTGGCCAACAGCGGCCAACAAAAGCAGCGATAGCGACACCACGAGCTGACTAAGAGCGGCCAGGCAGAAGAAAGCGACAGGACCAGCAGCTGATCCGGCATATACACGAACAAATTCCCACGGCCAATGGAAGAAGGAAGCACATAGTACCCCACGTCCAATAAAAAACGCTAAAGCCACCAAACGAACCATCACAGCAGTTCAAAAAATTTGAAACAAACCTCTTGACACACAACTCATTTGTACACACCCGTGTACCAAAAAAATGCACGTTTCTCATTCAAATTTACCCATACGTCTTTTTCATTCAAGTGGAACAATAGTAGAGCGAAAACTCTCTCTGGAATAGATGCTTGGGTATTCGGAATACATGCCTACATTATATCAATGAACTGGAGCTAGTTCTGTGTCACCCTAGGTTATGACTGTTACATGATGAACCGCATCCGGCATAATTCTCCATCACCGATCCATTGCCTACGAGCTTTCCATATATTGTTCTTCGCTTATTTACTTTTCCGTTGCTATTGCTATCATCACTACAAAATACCAAAAACATTACTTTTACTACGGTTACCTTTTGCTACCATTATCACTACTATCATATTACTTTGCTACTAAACACTTTGTTGCAGATATTAAGTTTCCAGGTGTGGCTGAATTGACAACTCAGTTGCTAATACTTGAGAATATTCTTTGGCTCCCCTTGTGTCGAATCCATAAATTTTGGTTGAATACTCTACCCTGGAAAACTGTTGCGTTCCCCTATACTTGTGGGTTATCACACTCCAGCCGTGATTTAGAAATTAAGATCGTCAAACCGATGCACCAAAAGTATCGGGTATGTTATCCGGCTTATATCTATACCCTGCCAGCCCCCAAGTCTTCTGATCATGATAAACTTGAATGATCTGTAGACTTGAAATGTTTATAAACTTCTTGTTCTAGACTTCAAGTCCGATTAACAAACTTTTAAACGATTCTGATGATAGCACAACTTTGGATCCGTAGTCCCCAAGGGCCGGCTTAATCAGTATGGGTGAGCAGTTCTTATTAGTCATTATGCAAGAGACCAAAACTTGACTAGATATCCCTCATGAGTCAGCTGGGTCTATCAATAGCACACCCGACTCATCTTTAACAGGAACACAAGCAATATGCATTAGCCCCCAAGTGCTAAGTGTTATTGCTCGCAAATCACTTGGGACTTTCTAGAAAGAGCCAATTCCTTTGAAGACTTTGCGCTGACAGACATTAGCCCCCCTCCCCCAAGTGCCAAGTGTTGTTGCTTGCAAATCACTTGGGACTTATTTTTTATAACCTACCATGAAACTTAACGAACTTATACTATATGCAGGCTGCAACCACTGAACTGGAAGCTCAATTGTCCGAGGCCAAGACCCGGCTGGCGGCTCAGGAGACTGAGACAAAGAAGGGTAAATCTAAATTCCTGTTGAGTGTGTCTGAAGCAGAGAAATTGAAAACCAGCTTTACTGCGGAGAAAGAGGCTTGGGGAAATGAGAAGACTGCCTTGACGCAGCGGGCTGAGGAAGCCGAGGCGGCTCTAGAAGAGGTTACCGCTGAACTCACCGGTTTAAAGAACTGTGTGTCTCAGATGGTTTCTGCAATCTTCGGTAAGTCACCTTGTTACTTACTCAAAGTGAGTATTTTGTCATCATAATAGAAACCGCCACTTAAACAATTGTGTAAACTTTACAGGTCCTAGGAGCAGCAATCTGAGCCGAGATACGCTGGTAAAGCTCAAGGCGGTTTACACGCTTGTTGAACAATTGTACACTGGAGCTCAGTGAACTCTTGCCACTATCTCCCCAGCAAATCAAGTGCCGGATCTATTAAGTGATGTCTTGAAGAAGTTGTCCATCTTGCCCACTAGGTTCCAAGAAATCAAGTGATCTTGTGCTAGAACCGGAGCTGTGACAGCTCTAAGCCGTGCTAATGCCTGGGTACCGGAATTAGACCCGACGGACGTAGCCAGCGGATATCCCAGTCTCAAGGAAGATGGAACTCCTTTCGACCAACAAGACTTTGCTGCTTGTGTCAAGGATATTTGCCCTCATGCAACAATAATTGCCAAAGAGACCAACCTCACCAAGTATCAGCCAGGTTATGACTCAAATAATCAGAAGATGGCAACTCCTTCATATAAAGTGATGGACTTAATCCCGCCGATTTGTCTGACCTGATTGATCCGTCTGACTTGATTGATGATGAGGCTGAATTTGTCACCGTACGTGGCTTCGACTGGTCCAATCCCAACTTCTAGACGGTGGAGGAGGAAGAACCGACAAGGGATGAGTCACAACCTTCAAGTCAACCGGGTCAAGATTCATGAACCGGGGCCAGTTTATCATCTACTGTATGCGAGACTGAAAACATTTATCCTTTTGGGCTCCAAATGCCTTGTAATAGGCTAGCTTTAAAATTCTTGTTCTGTTATGCCATCGTGCATATTGCGCTGTTTATAATACTTCTTTATCCGTCATGCAAAGATATGCTATATATGCCTGATGATATTATCAATCTTGAAATCTGTTCCTGCATACAACAGATAAAAAGTGTCCTGGCGGTTTACCGCTGGACGGGTTATACTGCCCCAACATGAACTTATCATGATTTATAACCAAGGTTGCTCGAAATAATAATCATATATGATTAAAAATATATCATACATGTGATATTTGATCACACTTGTTGGTTTATCAAGCCAGTGCAGTAAGGGTGATAGCCCAAAGCTCCGAGCACTGGTAACTATTAGAGATGGCCGGCTTATGAAGAAAGCTGGACTGGATCAATAAACACCGGATATTATCTTTATTTCATACTGGCGACTTATTAGTCAAAACCAGACCGGGTCAATAAACACCGGTTAATGTCATATAAGACTGAGAAGGCATTATAAGCCTTCTTGGTTCCCCACCATATATTACTATGTCACAAAAGAAAAAATCTCAAAAAGACGTTCAAAGCAACAAACAACAAAAAATCCAAGGCTTTCATAGGCCGCCAAACCAAAATATCTTCTTCAATGAAACTAGCATTAGCCACTGGAAGGTACGCGCTTTCCGTGAGCCGGCACTCACATTACCCAATCGACATTTTAACCCAGATAAGTTCAGTTCTTATTTAAAGATAGACTTATCAGGAGTACGCGGGGTCAGAGTAGCATCGTGCATCACAAGCCAATTTATCCAAGTTTCAAGGAAGGCGGCTTTATCAGCCCGAGCTTCTCCTTAATTTCTGTAAACCGTGCCCTCTCATGACAAACCGGAGTTTTAACCTTAACGAGTTCAAGGTCTTGTTTAAAAGATTGACTATTAAGAGTTCGGCGGGTCAATCAGGATTACCTGATGGAGAAGCATCTGGCATACAGGCAAGATAACCCGGGGTTTTAGGTGAATACACCTGGCTTCCAAGCCTGGCTTTTATAGCCTATCACAAAGTTATGAACTCTTTGTTCTTTAGAACAAAAGAGCCCCCAAGGAATATTTTGAGCTGTGCTCAAGGCGTGCCTATGTTTGAGTCGTGCTTTTGCAACAGACTCTCTTTGGTCCCTTTAACCTGGGTAGTAAGCCCCCAAGTTTTTTTATGTGGCCTATAAGCCAGATCAAAGGGTAATCATAACTTTGCTGTATAAAGCAGAAGGCCACATGTGACCAAAAACCCATTATTTAAAGAGGATAAAACGACAGAGGCCATGCTTTAGCAGGGATGCCGGCTTTATTATATCGATCATAATATATACATTGTCAAAATATGTACATTGGAAGAGCCGGTGGCTCAAGTGTAGTAAGGCCTAAGGTGAGCAATATTCCAGGGTCGGCGGGTCTCTTCCTCCGATGTGTGTGAGTCCTTGTGGTCTCGAACATTGATAAGGTAATATGACCCATTGTTTAGATTCTTGCTGACCACAAAGGGTCCTTCCCAAGGTGGGGATAACTTGTGCATATCAGTCTGATCCTGGATAAGCCGGAGCACCAGGTCGCCTTCTTGGAAAGTTCTGGTTTTAACCCGACGGCTGTGATAACGATGCAGATCTTGCTGGTAAATCGCCGAACGAGCCGCTGCGATATCACGCTCCTCATCCAACAGTTCAAGTGCTTCTTGACGTGCTCTTTCATTGTCAGCTTCAACATAAGCCGCCACACGAGGTGAGTCATGATGGATGTCACTAGGGAGAACTGCCTCTGCTCTGTAAACCATGAAGAAAGGCGTGTATCACGTAGATCTGTTTGGGGTGGTATTGATGCTCCATAACAAAGAAGGTAACTCCTCAACCCAACAACCCGGCGTCCTCTGCAGGGGAACCATAAGCTGGGGTTTGATGCCTTTCAAAATCTCTTGGTTTGCTCTCCCATCTTGACCATTGGATTGAGGGTGAGCCACTGACGATACATCGAGCCGGATATGCTCACGTCGACAAAATTCTTCCATAGAACCGCTAGAGAGATTAGTGCCATTTTCTGTTATATAGCTGTGTGGAAAGCCAAAATGGAAGATCACCTTTTTCATGAATTGAACCGCCATTGCTGCATCACATTTACTGACTGGCTCTGCCTCTACCCACTTAGTAAACTTATCAACCGCCACCAAAAGGTGGGTCTTCTTGTCGTTGGATCTTTTGAAAGGTCCAACCATATCAAGCCCCCAAACTGCAAACGGCCAAGTAATTGGAATCATCCTCAATTCTTGAGTCGACACATGGGCTCGTCGTGCAAATTTCTGACATCCATCACACCTTTGACGAGGTCCTCTGCATCAGCATGAGTTGTTAACCAATAAAACCCATGACGGAAAAGCTTTGGCCTGCTACCTCTTGAGCACTACGTTGGTTTTCCCCGAAGAGGAAGGGATGATGCAGCAAAGTAGCGTAAGTATTTCCCTCAATTTTTGAGAACCAAGGTATCAATCCAGTAGGAGGCTACGCGCGAGTCCTTCGTACTTGCACAAAACAAATAAATCCTCGCAACCAACGCGATAAGGGGTTGTCAATCCCTACATGGCCACTTACGAGAGTGACATCTGATAGATATGATAAGATAATATTTTTGGTAATTTTTGTGATAAAGATGCAAGGTAAAATAAAAGCAAAGTAAAAAAGCAAAGGAAATAACTAAGTATTGGAAGATAAATATGATGAAGATAGACCCGGGGGCCATAGGTTTCACTAGTGGCTTCTCTCAAGAGCATAAGTATTTTACGGTGGGTGAACGAATTACTGTTGAGCAATTGACAGAATTGAGCATAGTGATGAGAATATCTAGGTATGATCATGTATATAGGCATCACGTCCGAGACAAGTAGACCGACTCCTGCCTACATCTACTACTATTACTCCACTCATCGACCGTTATCCAGCATAAATCTAGAGTATGAAGTTCATGAAAACAGAGTAACGCCTTAAGCAAGATGACATGATGTAGAGGGATAAACTCATGCAATATGATGAAAACCCCATCTTGTTATCCTCGATGGCAACAATACAATACGTGCCTTGCTGCCCCTACTGTCACTGGGAAAGGACACCGCAAGATTGAACCCAAAGCTAAGCACTTCTCCCATTGCAAGAAAGATCAATCTAGTAGGCCAAACCAAACTGATAATTCGAAGAGACTTGCAAAGATAACCAATCATACATAAAAGAATTCAGAGAAGATTCAAATATTGTTCATAGATAGACTTGATCATA
Organism: Triticum urartu; assembly: GCF_003073215.2. NCBI lineage: Eukaryota > Viridiplantae > Streptophyta > Magnoliopsida > Poales > Poaceae > Triticum > Triticum urartu. The sequence goes on along the minus strand of NC_053027.1, from coordinate 47,466,510 downwards.
AACCCACAATTCATCAGTCTCAACAAAAACACCGTAAAAAGAAGATTACATAGAATAGATCTTTAGAAGAGAGGGGGAGAACTTTGTATTGAGATCCAAAAAGAGAGAAGAAGCCATCTAGCTAATAACTATGGACTCGTAGGTCTGAGGTGAACTACTCACACTTCATCGGAGGGGCTATGGTGTTGATGTAGAAGCCCTCCGTGATGGATACCCCCTCCGGCGGAGCTCCGGAACAGGCCCCAAGATGGGATCTCGTGGATACAGAAAGTTGCGGCGGTGGAATTAGGGTTTTTGCTTCGTATCTGATCGTTTGGGGTACATAGGTATATATAGGAGGAAAGAGTACGTTGGTGGAGCAACAGGGGGCCCACGAGGGCGGAGGGCGCACCTAGGGGGGGGGGGTAGGCGCGCCCCCTACCTCGTGGCCTCCTCCTTTGTTTCTTGACGTATGGTCCAAGTATCCCTGTTCATGTTCGGTGAGAAAATCATGTTCTCGAAGGTTTCATTCCGTTTGGACTCCGTTTGATATTCCTTTTCTTTGAAACCCTAAAATAGGCAAAAAACAACAATTCTGGGCTAGGCCTCCGGTTAATAGGTTAGTCCAAAAAATAATATAAAAGTGGATAATAAATCCCAATAATGTCCAAAATGATAGTTAATATAGCATGGAGAAATCAAAAATTATAGATATGTTGGAGACGTATCAAGCATCCCCAAGCTTAATTCCTGCACGTCCTCGAGTAGGTAAATGATAAAAACAGAATTTTTGATGCGGAGTGCTACTTGGCATGAATGTAATTCTTCTTAATTGTGGCATGAATATTCAGATCCGAAATATTCAAGATAAAAGTTCATATTGACATAAAAATAATAATACTTCAAGCATACTAACTAAGCAATTATGTCTTCTTAAAATAACATGGCCAAAGAAAGTTCATCCCTACAAAATCATATAGTTGAGTCATGCTCCATTTTCATCACACAAGAATGCTCTCATCATGCACAACCCCGATGACAAGCCAAGCAATTGTTTCATACTTTAGTAATCTCAAACCTATAAACTTTCACGCAATATATGAGCGCGAGCCATGGATATAGCACTATGGGTGGAATAGAATATAATGAGGGGGTTATGTGGAGAAGAAAAAAAGGAGAAAGTCTCACATCAACGAGGCTAATCAATGGCCTATGGACATGCCCATCGATTGATGTTAATGCAAGGAGTAGGGATTGCCATGCAACGGATGCACTAGAGCTATAAATGTATGAAAGCTCAACAAAAGAAACTAAGTGGGTGTGCATCCAACTTGCTTGCTCATGAAGACCTAGGGCACTTGAGGAGGCCCATTGTTGGAATATACAAGCCAAGTTCTATAATGAAAATTTCCCACTAGTATATGGAAGTGACAAAACAAGAGACTCTCTATCATGAAGATTATGGTGCTACTTTGAAGCACAAGTGTGGCAAAGGATAATAACATTGTCCCTTCTCTCTTTCTCTCTCTTTTTTGGGCCTTTCTCTTTTTTATGGCCTTTCTCTTTTTTTATATTTCCTCACTTGGGACAATGCTCTAGAAAATGATGATCATCACACTTCTATTTATTTACAACTCAATGATTACAACTCGATGCTAGAATAAAAGATGACTCTATATGAATGCCTCCGGCGGTGTACCGGGATATGCAATGAACCAAGAGTGAAATGTATGAAAGAATTATGAACGGTGGCTTTGCCACGAATACTATGTCAACTACATGATCATGCTAAGCAATATGACAATGATGAATGTGTCATGATAAACGGAATGGTGGAAAGTTGCATGGCAATATATCTCGGAATGGCTATGGAAATGCCATAATAGGTAGGTATGGTGGATGTTTTGAGGAAGATATAAGGAGGTTTATGTGTGAAAGAGTGTATCATATCACGGGGTTTGGATGCACCGGCGAAGTTTGCACCAACTCTCAATGTGAGAAAGGGCATGCACGGTACCGAAGAGGCTAGCAATGATGGAAGGGTGAGAGTGCGTATAATCCATGGACTCAACATTAGTCATAAAGAACTCACGTACTTATTGCAAAAATCTACAAGTCATCAAAAACCAAACCACTATGCGCATGCTCCTAGAGGGATAGGTAAAGACCATCGCTCGTCCCCGACCGCCACTCATAAGGAGGACAATCAAATAACACCTCATGTTTCAAATTTGTTACATAACGTTTACCATACGTGCATGCTACGGGACTTGCAAACTTCAACACAAGAACTTCTTAAATTCACAACTACTCAACTAGCATGACTTTGATATTATTACCTCCATATCTCAAAACAATCATCAAGCATCAAACTTCTCTTAGTATTCAAAACACTCATAAGAAAAAATTTACTAATGTTGAATACCTAGCATATTAGGATTTTAAGAAAATTACCATGCTATTTAAGACTCTCAAAATAATCTAAGTGAAACATGAGAGATCAATAGTTTCTATAAAACAAATCCACCACCATGCTCTAAAAGATATAAGTGAAGTACTAGAGCAAAACTATATAACTCAAAAGGTATAAGCAAAGCACATAGAGTATTCTAACAAATTCCAAATCATGTATGGCTCTATCAAAAGGTGCGTACAACAAGGATGATTGTGTTAAACTAAAAAGCAAAGACTCAAATCATATAAGACGCTCCAAGCAAAACACATATAATGTGGTGAATAAAAATATAGCTCCAAGTAAAGTTACAGATAGAAGTAGACGAAAAGAGGGGATGCCTTCCGGGGCATCCCCAAGCTTTGGCTTTTAGGTGTCCTTAGATTATCTTGGGGGTGCCATGGGCATCCCCAAGCTTAGGATCTTGCCACTCCTTATTCCATAATCCATCAAATCTTTACCCAAAACTTGAAAACTTCACAACACAAAACTCAAAGTAGAAAATCTCATGAGCTCCGTTAGCGAAAGAAAACAAAAGACCATTTCAAGGTACTATAATGAACTCATTATTTATTTATATTGGTGTTAACCCTACTGTATTCCAACTTCTATATGGTTTATAAACTATTTTACTAGCCATAGATTTATCAAAATAAGCAAACAACACACGAAAAACAGAATCTGTCAAAAACAGAATAGTCTGTAGAAATCTGTAGCTAGCGCTATATCTGGAACCCCAAAAATTCTAAAATAAATTTCTGGACGTGAGTAATTTATCTATTAATCATCTGCAAAAAGAATTAACTAAATATACCTTTCCAAATAAAAATGGCAGCAGTTCTCGTGAGCGCTAAAGTTTCTGTTTTTTACAGCAAGATTAACAAGACTTTCCCCAAGTCTTCCCAACGGTTCTACTTGGCACAAAGACTAATTAAACACAAAAAACACAACAAAAGCAGAGGCTAGATAAATTATTTATTACTAAACAGGAGAAAAAACCAAGGAATAAAAAAAATTGGGTTGCCTCCCAACAAGCGCTATCGTTTAACGCCCCTAGCTAGGCATAACAAGCAAGGATAGATCTAGGTATTGCCATCTTTGGTAGGCAATCCATAAGTGGCTCTCATAATAGATTCATAAGGTAATTTAATTTTCTTTCTAGGAAAGTGTTCCATGCCTTTCCTTAATGGAAATTGGAATCTAACATTTCCTTCTTTCATATCAATAATTGCACCAATCGTTCTAAGGAAAGGTCTGCTAAGAATAATAGGACATGAAGGATTGCAATCTATGTCAAGAACAATAAAATCTACGGGTACATACTTCCTATTTGCAACAATAAGAACATCATTAATTCTTCCCATAGGTTTCTTAATAGTGGAATACGCAAGGTGCAAGTTTAGAGAGCAATCATCAAAATCACGGAAACCTAACAAATCACATAAAGTTTTTGGAATCATGGAAACACTAGCACCCAAATCACATAAATCATAGCATTCATGATATTTAATCTTAATTTAAATAGTTGGTTCCCACTCATCATAAAGTTTTCTAGGGATATAAACTTCCAACTCAAGTTTTTCTTCATGAGATTGCATCAAGGCATCAACGACATGTTTAGTAAACGCTTTATTTTGACTATAAGCGTGAGGAGAATTTAGCATGGATTGCAACAAGGATATACAATCAATCAAAGAGAAATTTTCATAATTAAATTCCTTGAAATCCAAAATAGTGGATTTAGAAACATCTAGGGTTTTAATTTCTTCAATCCCACTTTTATCAATTTTAGCATCAAGATCTAAAAACTCCGAATTTTTGGAACGCCTTCTAGGTAAAGGTGGATCATTTGAGTCCCATCATTATAAAGATTCATATTGCAAAACAAAGATTTAATAGGGGACACATCAATAACTTTTAGATCTTCATCTTTATTTTCATAGCAATCTGGTTTAGCGGCTGTCGGTGTCAAAACCGGCGGATCTCGGGTAGGGGGTCCCGAACTGTGCGCCTAGGCCGGATGATAACAGGAGGCGAGGGACACGAAGTTTTACCCAGGTTCGGGCCCTCTTGATGGAGGTAAAACGCTACGTCCTGCTTGATTAATATTGATGATATGGGTAGTACAAGAGTAGATCTAGCACGAGATCAGAGAGGCTAAACCCTAGAAGCTAGCCTATGGTATGATTGTTGTTCTGTATGTTGTCCTACGGACTAAAACCCTCCGGTTTATATAGACACCGGAGAGGGTTAGGGTTACACAAAGTCGGTTACAATGGTAGGAGATCTACATATCCGTATCGCCAAGCTTGCCTTCCACGCCAAGGAAAGTCCCTTCCGGACACGGGACGAAGTCTTCAATCTTGTATCTTCATAGTCCAGGAGTCCGGCTGAAGGTATAGTCCGGCCATCCGGACACCCCCTAATCCAGGACTCCCTCAGTAGCCCCTGAACCAGGCTTCAATGAAGAAGAGTCCGGCGCGCAGATTGTCTTCGGCATTGCAAGGCGGGTTCCTCCTCCAAGTACTTCATAGAAGATTTTGAACACAAAGATAGTGTCCGGCTTTGCAAAATAAGTTTCCACATATTGCCATAGAGAGAATAATATTTACACAAATCTAATCTGCTGACGTATTCCGTAGTGTGACACACCACGACCAAGCCTTTATCCGAGTTGTTTTATTATCCCACCTTAGCGCGTCACGCGAGGCGGTTTCCTTGGCACGTCTTGTTAAAGCAGAGATCGTGTCCCCCTATTCCGGGATTCTCATCAATACGGGCGTGGGTAACCCAACCGCTTCTAGGACTCCTAGATTATAGGCAAGTCCAAACGGACACGGAGAGGACGCTTGATATTCACCCTCTTCATAAAGGGACAAGGCTTTTATTTTTCCCTCCCGTGCTCAATTGAATCCTTCCCCCACCTCAAGCTCAAACGCCCAAAGTTCAGGTCAGGTGCTCCGAACCTTCAGTCATGTCCGGATCTAGCCTTCAAGGCCGATGGGTGCCTTCCTCCGTCATGGAAGAAGACATCAAAAAGTTGAGGGAGGCCAGATATCTGACCGCCGAGATTTTGCATCAGCTGCCTCCCCAAGGGTAGGCTTTCCCCTCCCCCGAACCCAACGAGAGCGTCGTGTTCGTCTCCCACTTCCTCCGAGGTCTAGGCCTTTCTATGGATCCTTTCGTCAGGGGCTTGATGTTTTATTACGGGCTAGATTTCCATGATCTAGCTCCGGACTCCTTTCTTCATATCACGACATTTATTGTCATGTGTGAGGCCTTCCTCCGGGTTACCCCTCACTTTGGCCTGTGGCTCAAGACCTTTGAAGTAAATCCGAAGATGATCGAGGGGCAACATGCAGCGTGTGGAGGTGCCTCAATACGCAAGATGACGGGAGCTCCGTGGCCCAAAGGTTCCATCCCAGAGGTGTCTGAATTGTGGCAACAGGAGTGGTTCTACATCACGGCTCCTAGAAGTGCCAAGTGGGCGGCCACCCCTATTTTCCGCTCGGGTCCTCCACCACAACTGATGTCATGGATCAGTAGAGGTCTGAGCTAGGGTCCAGCCAAGGACGTGCCTATACTGCAAAGCCGCATTCAAGATCTCTTCAATGGAGATTTCAGTTTGGTTGCGGTAATACAAGTTATGCTGGTTCGTCAAGTCCAGCCTTGCAAACGCCGGCCCCTTCGCTTGTGGGAGTTCAATCTCGAGGGACCGCGTGTCATTCAAAATTTTCTCGGCCTGACGCACGAGGAGATGTACAAGTCATTCTTCGGACCTCAGGTAGAGTGTCCGGAAATCACCGAGGACGTGGGCCTGAGTAGTAACCGCGCCGCCGAACAGGTAAGGAATCTTCCGGCCGAACATACTATCTCTCCTTTGTTACGAAGTTATTTCTGAGAGTTTGCTTTTTGACCAGGACTGGCTAACAAAGGCAAAGTTGATTCGGTGTTCGTCCCCCCTCCCTGAGGGTTTGGAAAATCCGGTATTGGAAAAGATGCTCCAGACCGCACCTTGCCCGGAGCCCTTGAAGCAAGATACTATGGAGGATAATACGGGCGGACGCGGGCCCCCAACGCTGCCCATTCTAACCGAGGGAGCGAGCGTCTCCATGGAGGAAGATGACCAGAAGAGGAAAAGGATTGCGCCCGGGGATTCGGAAGCCGAAGCTTCCAAACGGGAGAAGAAGTCTCCCGCAGAGGGTCCTACCTTGGGGGGTGCTGTTGCCGCACAAAGTCCGTGGGGGGATCAATTCTCCCGCGAGTCGTAAGTGACCCGAAATACTTTAATAGTACAGATATGCCATCTTTTTCTTCTGAGAAAATAACCACCGCATATATCTTTGCAGTTCGGGCCTTAGCCCCTCTCAAATGAGCTCGTATTCGGGGGATCTTCTTCTAGAGATGATCGAGAGCAAAACGCCTCCTCCGGACTCCTCCGCTCCGGAAGCGGGCGACCCCGAAGTGTCGTCGCGGAGGGCCTCTCCGAGTTCGGTGAGGCCAGAAGATAATCCCATTGACCCCCGAAGCTCCCAGTGTCCGGCTCCCGAAGAGAGCAGACAAAAGAGTCCGGCACCGTCTAGTGTGCGATCGGATGTTCTGAGGGAGTTGGTGGGGCGAGCGGCCATCTCAGATGAACACCGTGTGCTGATGAATACGGTGATGAAGAGAATCTCGTCCACCAAAAGCAGATTGCATGAAGCTTTTATGAGTCTACTGACAGGCTTTGAGGTACGTAAAAGAATGTATGATAGTCCTGCACATGCTAGGTGTGCCCTGTGTAGATAGTAGCCCCTGAGACTCTGGTTGTCATCGGAAACGACGACGAACAAAGGATCATATTCCCAGGTTATAACCATACTGCCTCTATGTGCAGGTGATGGAAGCTCCGGTGGCTAGCCGGACTAGCGAGTTTGCCCATTTAGAACAGCAGTTGGATGCGGAAGACGCCTACATCGAGCTTGTTAACAAAAGTCTTGACGAGGCATAGGGTAAGTGTCATTATTTGGTAAACGCCACATAGGAAGAGCAGCATGATGCCAGTATCTTTAATAAGTTGTCACTGCAGATGGAGCTGCCACTGTTGAAGCCTTGCGGGCCAAACTTGCCCGAGCCAAGGAACAAGCGAGGTTGGGTAATGCGGCTGCTTTGAAGGCGGCCGAAGAGTTGCAAGCAGAGAAGACCGCGCATGGCGAGAGCCGAGATAAGATGGCCAATATGGCCATAGAATTAAAAGCCGCCGCCGACCGTTGCTGGGTTCTTGAAAAGGAAAACCAAGCGAAGGCATCGGACCTTGAGAAGGCTGCTGCGACGACAAAAGACCTCCGCTCTGCTATGAGGGCAAAGAAGGATGAGCTGCGGGAAGCCGGGGATATTGTAGCTGGGAAATCCTTTATGCCGCGGAGGAAGTTCGGAGATCCACGGTATGCCCCTGTGGATCGGCTGTGGAGTTCGAAGGATGTGTATATGGATTTGGCGGCGAGCGCTGCCGATGCGGCCAAGTACTTCCAAGGTCAGACGGACTATGAAGTAGACCAGCTGTTTTGGAGACAATTCCATTCTCCCGCGCGTCCGCTTTCATTGACTGACCAATTAGCCGAATGGGACGAACTGAATAGGTTGTCCGGACTCGCCATGAGGTCTGTTGTGGATCAACTATGGCCGGAAAGGCCAAAACCGAACAGCTATTTCAGCTTGGTACAGCAGTTCCTTGACGTGGTGCCGCGCATTAATGCGATGAAGAGGTCGGCATGCATAGAGGGCTCAAGGTTGGCCTTTGCCCGTGTTAAAGCATACTGGGCGGAGATGGATGCTACCACGTTGCAGCGTGGGATTCGGCCATAGGTCGAATGGATGCTGAGCACTACTTTGAAGAAGTTCTTGAGGGTGCTCATTTGATAGAGACCCAATGCTCAAAAAATATTATGTTTGAGTGATATGTAATCTCATTGTAAGCGAAATGCTTGTATAAATTTTTATAAGGCTATTTTTATACTTTTGCCTGAAATTAATATGATGCCTCCTGGGCGGCCGTTTATGTATAAATGTGTATAACCTGAAAGATTGCAGTCTTCGGCTTCAACCCCCACACATATAATGCGGAGGTGCATGCAAAAACACGCGTTCACACTTAACCCAACGTCTTGGTCCTATTAAGGAGGTGATAGCGGAGCGAGCGAGGCAACCGAACTATAATGCTTTAGCACTTTCACTTAGCCATAGGAGTTTGACAGTGGGGCTACTAGATAGCCCCTGGTGGCTCCGCACTCTCCCGATCCCGGGGTGCGTACATGCCTGACCGGAAAACGGCCCTTCATTAAGGCGGAGGAATTCTAACATTCCAACAGGTCATCGAGTGGTTGACCAGTCTCACGCTATATCATGACAGTCAGTTTTCGGCTTTCTCTACTGAGGTGCTCGTCCGGATGAACCAAGGAACAATCGTAGTAGTTCTCCTAGTGCTACCTTAGCCGGCAAAGCAGAACGTAAGGCACCAAAACACAGGAGCCGGTCAAACCCAACATTTGACCAAAGACAATGATTCAGAGCTGATGCATATAAGGCCAAACTTGCGACGGCGAACACTCCCTAAGGTATTCGGTCTTTGTGGTATAAACCGGGCCTAAATAATGGCCTTTGTAAGAAGCCCCTTTTGTCCAGGTACGTGCATTGTTCTAGCGTGGCCACATGCCAAGACGTCAGCATCCTTCTCAACGGTGGATATGTATCAACAAGAGACAGTAAAAAGGTTTATGCAGGGTCTTAATCTAATAAGAATCCTTGGAGCGGGGCCCTGCTGCACATCTGCGCCTGTGTCTCCGTTGTGCCGTTTCCTGAATGGGTGTAGCACAATGATCGTTTGTCTGCGCGCGTTGAGCCCCTTGTATTGACAAATAGGGGTGTGACAGTTTATTCGGTATAAATAGCGGCGCCAGACTTGATTAGTTGTGTCTGAGGTCTTGACGACCTATTGGATGCTTTCACTGTTCCGGGCGCCTTTAGTGTGCGGCTGCCAAGGCAGCTGCACTCTCTTTGGTGCGCAGAGATCGCTTGATATTTTTGTTCACTGAAATGATGACGCGTGGACTGGGCATAAAGACTCGTGTGAAGTGATATCCGTCAATTACTGGGTCTAATACCAGGGCAGCCCATCCTGCGTGTCGGATACTTGCTGAGTTATCGCGATGTTCGAAAGTGATCGGTTGAGACGACCAGTGGCAGGACTTCGTGGTGACAGGCACTTGAGTATGTTTTCCTTGGAGTGCCGCGTTGTTTTTTCCCTTGATCACGTGTAACGCGTTTACTGTTTTGACTTCTAGTGGAAATTTCTTTCGTTCCCCATTGTCTTGCTTGGGAGGCTCGTCCTCGTCTTCACTTGGTGTATCCTCCCCCTTGTGTACGGCATTGAGCTTGCCGGACTGCTTGAAGACCCAACATTCTCTGTGGGTATGATTAGCGGGTTTACCAGGGGTACTATGGATCTGACATATCTTGTCCAGAATTTTGTTGAGGCTGGACAGTTCATCCCTGGTGTCTTTAGAGGGCGGCTTTTGACCTGGCCAAGAGGTTTTGAATCCGGCGTGTACTACCGTGCTCTTCGTGCTATCTTCTTTATTCTGGCGTTTGTTATTGTTGTTGCGTCGTGATTTCCCGTTTCCATCTCTAACTTCAGATGTACTGGGGTCGCTGGTGCTGCATCTGGCTAGCCAGCTGTCCTCGCCCGCGCAAAAGCGGGTCATGAGGCTTGTTAATGCGGCCATCGTTCTCGGCTTGTTTTGGCCGAGGTGTCTGGCGAGCCATTCATCACGGACGCTATGCTTAAAAGCTGCCAAGGCTTCAGCATCCGGACAGTCGACAATCTGGTTCTTTTTAGTAAGTAACATGTTCCAAAGCTTTCGGGCTGACTCTCCAGGCTGTTGAGTTATATGACTCAAATCGTCCGCATCCGGAGGTCGGACATAAGTCCCTTGAAAATTAGCCCGAAAGGCGTCTTCGAGCTCTTCCCAACTTCCAATGGAGCTTTCGGGGAGGCCTTTAAGCCAGTGACGAGCTGGCCCTTTGAGCTTGAGGGGTAAGTACTTAATGGCGTGGAGATCGTCTCCTCGAGCCATATGGATATGAAGGATGTAGTCCTCAATCCAGACCCCAGGGTCTGTGGTTCCGTCGTATGTCTCTATGTTTATGGGTTTGAATCCCTCTGGAAATTCATGGTCCAGCACCTCATCGGTGAAACATAGAGGGTGTGCGGCGCCCCTGTAGCTGGGTGTACCACGTTGTTCGGATGTTTGTTGTGTTGCATTGTATGCTTGGGCGCGCTTGCGTGGTCCATAGATGGATCTTGTTGCACCGTCTTTTGGGTGCGAGCCCTCGCATGGGTCGCGTGTTGTATTGTGAGTGGCGTTGTATGCCGCTCTGTGTTGGTAGAGGGGTCGTCTATCCGGCCAGGTGGCTGCTTTGATATTTGGTTGTGGGGGGTCTGAGGCCTCCTCATCGAATTCAGGTAGCAGTTTCTGCTTTGGGTAGCTCTTGGAGGGGCGATTGTCGCCGTACCTCGCTGTTGTGTTGAGTATTTTACTCCATCTGATTTGGAGTGTGTCTTGCGCAGCCTTGAGCCTTTGCTTCTGCTTTTTAAGACTCCTTGCGATGGCAACAAGCCTTTTACGGGCATTTTGCTGCTCCGGGTGCCTGTCCGGCATTATGTCGTCCGGACCATTATCCTTGATAGAATTTGTTTATTCGGTTTGATTATCCGGATTGCCGTTGTCCGGCAGCGGTTCGCCCTGCTCCAGCGCTGGGTCTGTGTGATCGTTATTTCTGTCGAGGCGGGATTTGGGGCGGCGCTTGCGTCTCCGCTTTGACTGCTTCTCAAGGGAACAAGCCTTCGGTGCGTCATTCCGCTCCTCGTCGTCATCTTTTGGTGTGTCCTCCATGTATACGTCATATGACGAGGTGGCTTTCCAGGGCCTAATAGGTGCTGGTTCTTCATCATCTCCTTCATCGGCATCCATACCGTCGATGTCTTCAGAGTCGAAGTCGAGCATGTCGGTTAAATCGTTGACAGTGGCTACAAGGTGGGTGGTGGGTGGGCTTTGAATTTCTTCATCGTCAGTATCCCAAACTTGCTGACCGTAATCCGGCTAGGGCTCTCCTGATAAAGAGAGAGACTTTAGTGTCTTCAGAATATCGCCGAAAGGCGAGTGCTGAAAGATGTCCGCGGCAATTAATTCCATGATCGGCTCCCAATCGGATTCGATCAGCAGGGGCGCGGAGGGTTCGGAGTCCGGCTCCTTGGAGTCACGAGTCTCGCGGAGTGCGGGGCTGGTGTTTGGCTCGATTGCCATTGGGATCGCAGCCCCCGAGGCGGCGTCCAACCACCCATCCTCGATCGGCGCAGTTGGCTCCGAATTAAGGGTCGAAGCCGATGCGGGTGCGGCCTCCAGGGCACTATTCGGCGGCAGAGCTAGATCATGCTCGTCGTGACAGTGCGGCGCGCTCGGCAGTGGCTCGAATCCGTCGAAGATCAAGTCCCTGCGGATGTCAGCCGTGTAGTTTAAAATTCCAAATCTGACCTGACGGCCAGGGGCATAGTTTTCGATCTGCTCCAGATGGCCAAGTGAATTGGCCTGCAGTGCGAAGCCGCCAAAGACGAAGATCTGTCCGGGGAGGAAGGTCTCACCCTGGACTGCATTGCTATTGATGATCGTAGGAGCCATCAAGCCTGACGGCGACGACACAGAGGAACTCTCAATGAAAGCACCAATGTCGGTGTCAAAACCGGCGGATCTCGGCTAGGGGGTCCCGAACTATGCGTCTAGGCCGGATGGTAACAGGAGGCGAGGGACACGAAGTTTTACCCAGGTTCGGGCCCTCTTGATGGAGGTAAAACCCTACGTCCTGCTTGATTAATATTGATGATATGGGTAGTACAAGAGTAGATCTACCACGAGATCAGAGAGGCTAAACCCTAGAAGCTAGCCTATGGTATTATTGTTGTTCGTATGTTGTCCTACGGACTAAAACCCTCCGGTTTATATAGACACCGAAGAGGGTTAGCGTTACACAAAGTCGGTTACAATGGTAGGAGATCTACATATCCGTATCACCAAGCTTGCCTTCCACGCCAAGGAAAGTCCCTTCCGGACACGGGACGAAGTCTTCAATCTTATATCTTCATAGTCCAGGAGTCCGACTGAAGGTATAGTCCGGCCATCCGGACACCCCCTAATCCAGGACTCCTCAGCAGCCATCCATTAACTAAGGTAGCCTGCTTATCCGAAATTTCAGCAGTCAATTTTTCAAGACGAGCAATTTGGGATATTAAGCCATCGAATTATTTAGACATATCATCGAGCTCTTTATTCATAAATCTCATAAAACTTTTCTATTACTTAAGCTCGTTTCTGAAGAAATTATTATGCTCAAATTGCAAAACCATAAAATTCCTGACATTGCTTTTTATTTCCTTTAACCTTTTAAGGTGAAGATCACCAAATCTAGGTAGAGCCATTGTAACAAACAAGCAAACTAACACACAAGCAAACAAAAAGCAAATGGGCAAAAAGAGGCAAATAGAGAAAGAGAGGGAGGATAGAGAGAGAGCGCGAATAAAACGGCAAGGGTGAAGTGGGGAGAGGAAAACGAGAGGCAAATGGCAAATAATATAATGCGGGAGATAGGGATTGTGATGGGTACTTGGTATATTGACTTTTGCGTAGACTCCCCGACAACGGTGCCAGAAATTCTTCTTGCTACCTCTTGAGCATTGCGTTGGTTTTCCCCGAAGAGGAAGGGATGATGCAGCAAAGTAGCGTAAGAATTTCCCTCAGTTTTTGAGAACCAAGATATCAGTCCAGTAGGAGGCTACGCGCGAGTCCCTCGTACCTGCACAAAAAGAATAAATCCTTGCAACCAACGCGATAAGGGGTTGTTAATCCCTACACGGCCACTTATGAGAGTGAGATCTGATAGATATGATAAGATAATATTTTTGGTATTTTTGTGATAAAGATGAAAGGTAAAATAAAAGCAAAGGAAATAACTAAGTATTGGAAGATAAATATGGTGAAGATAGACCCAGGGGCCATAGGTTTCACTAGTGGCTTCTCTCAAGAGCATAAGTATTTTACGGTGGGTGAACGAATTACTGTTGAGCAATTGACAGAATTGAGCATAGTTATGAGAATATCTAGGTAAGATCATGTATATAGGCATCACGTCCGAGACAAGTAGATCGACTCCTGCCTGCATCTACTACTATTACTCCACTCATCCACCGCTATCCAGCATGCATCTAGAGTATTAAGTTCATGAAAACAGAGTAACGCCTTAAGCAAGATGACATGATGTAGAGGGATAAACTCATGCAATATGATGAAAACCCCATCTTGTTATCCTCGATGGCAACAATACAATATGTGCCTTGCTGCCCCTACTGTCACTGGGAAAGGACACCACAAGATTGAACCCAAAGCTAAGAACTTCTCCCATTGCAAGAATGATCAATCTAGTAGGCCAAACCAAACTTATAATTCGAAGAGACTTGCAAAGATAACCAATCATACATAAAAGAATTCAGAGAAGATTCAAATATTGTTCATAGATAGACTTGATCATAAACCCACAATTCACCGGTCTCAACAAAGACACCGCAAAAAGAAGGTTACATAGAATAGATCTCCACAAGAGAGGGGGAACTTTGTATTGAGATCCAAAAAGAGAGAAGAAGCCATCTAGCTAATAACTATGGACCCGTAGGTCTGAGGTGAACTACTCACACTTCATCAGAGGGGCTATGGTGTTGATGTAGAAGCCCTCCGTGATGGATACCCCCTCCGACGAAGCTCCGAAACAGGCCCCAAGATGGGATCTCATGGATACAGAAAGTTGCGGTGGTGGAATTAGGGTTTTTGCTCCGTATCTGATCGTTTGGGGGTACGTAGGTATATAGGAGGAAGGAGTACGTCGGTGGAGCAACAGGGGGCCCACGAGGGTGGAGGGCGCGCCGGGGGGGGGGGGGGTAGGCGCGCCCCCTACCTCGTGGCCTCCTCCTTTGTTTCTTGACGTAGGGTCCAAGTCTCCCAGATCATGTTCGGTGAGAAAATCACGTTCCCGAAGGTTTCATTCCGTTTGGACTCCGTTTGATATTCCTTTTCTTCGAAACCCTAAAATAGGCAAAAAAACAGCAATTCTGGGCTGGGCCTCCGGTTAATAGGTTAGTCCCAAAAATAATACAAAAGTGGATAATAAAGCCCAATAATGTCCAAAACAGTAGATAATATAGCATGGAGCAATCAAAAATTATAGATACGTTGGAGACGTATCATGGCCACGAGGGATTTTGAACCGACATGATGACCACAATCTCCTTCATGAATCTCTCGTAAGATCTCACAGCCCCCTTCTAGAGAAACACAACGTTGAAACGCCCCTGTGACACTGCGATGATGTAACTCTCCATTAACAATTGTCATTGACTTAGACCGCCGGATTATCTGCCTGGCTAAGGTTTCTCCTCAGGTAACTTGCCCTGGGTCATATAAGCCAAGTAAGGTACTGTCCAATCCGGAATTACATGAAGAGCCGCCACCAACTGAGCTTCCGGGTCAGGAATAGCCAAATCCTCCACTGTAGGTAACTTGACCGACGGGTTATGCAAAACGTCAAGAAAGACATTAGGCGGCACCGGTTTACATTAAGAACCCAACCGGCTTAAAGCATCCGCCACTTCATTTCTCCTACGATCAACGTGCTCAACTTGATAGCCCTTGAAATGACCAGCAATAACGTCCACCTCCCATCGATAAGCCGCCATGAGTGGATCCTTAGAATCCCAAGTACCAGAGACTTGCTGAGCCACCAAGTCTGAGTCGCCAAAGCACCTAACCTGGCTTAAATTCATCTCCTTAGCCATCCGAAGACCGTGGAGTAATGCCTCATACTCAACTGCATTGTTAGTTCAAGGAGACATCAAACGGAGAACATAACAAATTTTATCACCTCGAGGGGAAGCAAGAATAACTCCAGCCCCCGAGCTCTCCAATTGCCTGGACCCATCAAAGTGAATAGTCCAATACGTGTTATCTGGCTTTTCCTCAGGCATCTGCAGCTCTGTCCAATCATTGAAGAAATCCACTAGCGCCTGAGACTTGATGGTCGTGCGAGGCATATATTCTAACCCGTGAGGTCCAAGATCAATATCCCACTTAGCAACCCGGCCACTTGCCTCCCTATTTTGGATGATATCTCCTAAAGGAGCAGAGCTAACCACAGTGATAGGATGACCCAGAAAATAGTGTTTAAGCTTCTGGCTGGCCAAGAACACCCCATACACAAGCTTCTGCCAGTGCTGATATCTCTGCTTGGACTCAATAAGCACCTCACTGATATAATAAACCGGCCTTTGAACCGGATACTCCTTGCCTGCTTCGTTCCTTTCCACCACAATAGCTACACTGACAGCCCGGCTATTAGCAGCCACATATAACAACACAGTCTCTTTATCAATAGGGGCGGCAAGCACGGGCGGCTCAGCCAGCTGTTTCTTCAAATCCTCAAATGCTTCATTAGCAGCATCACTCCAAATAAAATTATTTGTCTTTTTCATCATCTGATATAGAGCGATAGCTTTCTCTCCGAACCGGCTTAACGCTGCAATATGACCCGCCAGACGTTGCACATCATTGACAGACACCGGCTTAACCAGAGAAGCAATGGCCTTAATTTTCTCTAGATTAGCTTTAATGCCCCTGTTAGACACCAGAAAACCGAAGAGCTTGCCTGCCGGCACACCAAAAACACACTTGGCCGGGTTAAGCATCATCTTATAAACCCTGAGATTATCAAAGGTTTCCTTCAAATCATCTATCGATGTCTCTTTCTCACTACTAGGAAAAGGGCTATAGATAGGATTGACACTAATGGCGCACCAGGGAAGTAGTGCGCCACTACTATATACTAATGGCGCACCAGTTGGTGATGCGCCATTAGTGTGGAAGACACTAATGGCGCACCAGAAAATAGGTGCGCCACTAGTGATAATTTTTTTTCATTTTTACATACATACTAATGGTGCATCCTACTGAAGTGCGCCATTACTAGTTCTAACTAGTAATGGCGCACCAGACAGGGAGTGCGCCAGTACTGAATTTTTTTAATTCTTTTTTTTGCAAAACTACTAATGGCGCACCGCCTCACAGTGCGCCATTACTAGTTTAAACTACTAATGGCGCACCCTGTAAAAGTGCGCCATTAGTATATATATATATATTTTACTTTTCTGCAAAATTACTAATGGCGCACCACCTGCAGGTGCGCCATTAGTAACCAGGGTTACTAATGGCACATTTGCAGGTGGTGCGCCATTAGTAACCTGGGACCCCAACAAGATATTTTGGACAGCCACACCTACCCACTCACTTTCCCCACTTCATTCCCTCCACCTCCTTCTCCAAGCTTTTGGCTGCCTCCTCCTCCTCACCTCATTTCCACCATAGATTCATCAAAATTAAGTGGTGAAATTACCTTTTTTGATAGGTAAGTAAGGGGAAAGCTATCTTCATGATGTAGATCTACTTCTTTTCTCCCTAGCTCGCTCCAACGTAACAACGTGCACATGCACTTTTTGTGGCCTAGCTAGATCTATGTATGTTTGTGGTGTTGCATGTGTTTGTGGTGTTGCATATATGTTTGTGTTTGCAGGTATCGGTATTTGAAATGCGATAGTTGCCAATATTTTGCCGGAATGTTGATTCATTTCCGTTTCGGCGAGAATTTTGGCACTATGCATTATTTTTGGTCCTATTTTTAGGGAAGGTCATGCCAAATTTTTTCTTGGTTCTAAAATATCGTTTTGCTCTACCCCGCAGGCGACCATGGTCCGCACGATGACCGAAGGCATCGTGAATAGGTTTTTGAGCTCCGCAAAGGCCGAGATGCTTCAAAAGAACGAGACAGAGATAAGATGCCCGTGTCAAAGATGCAAGCTGAAGAGCCTTATTGCGGACCCGGATTCCGGGCAGGTGCGGGACCACCTGCTCTTGCATGGTTTCATGGATGGCTATCGGTGGCAAGGTGATGAAGATGACTATGAAGTCGTCCATGAGGGCCGGGCAAGAAATGCGGAAGGGCAACAAGACAAGTACCACCGTGGCGAGGGCGGGCGAGAAGACGAAGAATCTCCAGGACATGATCACGACGGTGATGCTGTACACAATCATCATGTAGAAGATGACGTACATGATGATGAGGAAGATCAAGACGAAGGGCATGATCATGAAGATGAAGATGCCGGAGCAGACGACGATGGAGGCTGGGTGCAGGACCCTCATATTCAAGAGCTGCTTCTCAAGCAGATGGATAACGCAAGAGCTGCCGCCCGAGAGAAAGCCAAGCTGGATCAACTAGAGATAGACGCGGTTACTCCATTGTATGAAGGATGCAGGCCCGAGGATACCCGCCTGAAAGTAACGCTCATGGCTCTGGAGATGAAGGTAAAACACAAAATGACCGACGCATACTTCGACGAGAACATGTCATTCTGGCACGAATGTCTTCCCAAGGGGAACAAGTGCCCGACCAGTTTTGAGGAGGCGAAGAAAATCGTGTGTCCTCTAGATTTACCGCACGTGAAATACCATGTGTGCATGAACAATTGCATCATTTATCGGGACGAGCACGCGGAGTCTACCATATGTCCAGTGTGCGGCGTCACTCGATACAAGAAGAGGAAGAAAGCTCCTCGAAAATCAGTGTGGTACTTTCCGATCACTCCTCGTCTGCAGCGGTATTTCACGGACCCTAAGGTTGCAAAGCTCATGCGTTGGCACGGGGATAGGGAGGAGAAGAAGCGGGAAGATGACAGAAATGATCCGTAGATAAATAAAAAAGACAAGATGCTGAGTCACCCTAAGGATGCGAGCCAGTGGCAAGCGTTGAACTTCGAATACCCAGAATTTGGGAAGGATCCAAGGAACATCGTGCTGGGCGCGAGCACCGATGGAGTCAATCCGTTTGGCAGCCAGAGAAGCACACATAGCACCTGGCCTGTGTTTGTGTGGATGTACAACCATCCCTCCTGGTTGTGCATGAAGAGGAAGTACATTCACATGAGTATGCTAATTGAAGGGCCGAAAAAACCAGGGAACGACATCAATCTGTATCTGAGGCTGCTGAAAGAGGAGCTAGACACGCTGTGGAAAACGCCAGCCAATACGTGGGACGCCGCAGAGAAAGAATATTTCCCTATGAGAGCCGCACTGCTCACGACGGTGCACGACTATCTCGGTTACGGATATCTCGCGGGGCAGGTAGTCCACGGATTTTCTGGATGTGTAAGGTGCATGGATGACACAACGTATCACCAGCTAGATAGAGATCCCGGGTCTTCGAAAACTGTGTTCATGGGACATCGAAGGTGGCTTCGCGACGATGACCCGTGGAGGAAACTCAAGGATCTGTTCGATGGTGAAACCGAACCCCGGAAACGCTCGCGTACGAGGAGCGGCGAGGAAATAGACGATCTGTTGAAAAATTGGAAAGATTGCCCACTGCTGGGAAAGAAGCAAAAGGCGCCAGAGCCGGGAAAGAAGCGAAAGGCACCAGAGCCACTGCTGAAGGTATGGAAAACGAGGTCTGTTTTCTGGGACTTGCCATACTGGAAGATCCACCGTGTGCCTCCAGCCTTGATGCCATGCATATCATGAAGAACGTGTGCAAGAGTCTGCTTGGTACCCTACTCAACATGCCATAGACGACCAAAGATGGGCCGAAAGCAAGGGCAGACTTGAAATCAATGGACATCAGGCAGGAGCTTCACGCTCATGATGATGATGATGATGATGATGATGATGATGAGGCGAAGCAGGACACAGAAACTCGTCGCAAAGGCAAAAAGGCCAAGAAGACCGGAAATGACTACCCTCCCGCGTGCTTCACTCTAAGTCAGGAGGAGATCGAGCAGTTTTTCACCTGCCTCGTAGGAGTAAAACTTCCTTACGGTTACGCAGGGAAGATAAGTAGATACCTAGACCCAGTGAAGCAGAAGTTCAGTGGGATGAAGTCTCACGACTGTCACGTGCTGATGACGCAGATACTTCCAGTTGCAATCCGTGGGATCATGGACGCGCACGTCCGTGAAACGCTATTTGGCCTATGCAACTTTTTTGATGTCATCTCTCGGAAGTCGATTGGCGTCAGGCAACTCAGAAGGCTACAGGAAGAGATTGTGGTGATACTATGCGAGCTTGAGATGTACTTCCCGCCCACATTCTTCGACGTTATGGTGCATCTTCTGGTCCATATCATGGAGGACATCATCCAACTCGGGCCGACGTTCCTGCACAGCATGATGTTGTTCGAAAGGATGAATGGTGTCATCAAAGGATACGTTCGCAACACGTCACGTCCAGAGGGAAGTATAGCCAAGGGCTTTCTGACCGAAGAGTGCATCTCCTACTGCATGAATTATCTAGGCATCAAGAACCCCGTTGGTCTGCCCGTCAACAGGCACCTCGGCAGACTCGCTGGATGGGGTCACCGTGAGGGTCGCCGTGAAATGCATGTCGACTTCGAGGGTCGACTCGCCGACTTTGAAAGAACAAACCTAGTCGCGCTACACAACATAGACGTGGTCGATCCTTGGGTGGTAGAGCACAAAACCTTTGTTGAGAAGATGTACAATGACCGAGGCCAACAGAGGACGGACGGAGATATAATCAAAGAGCATAACTCATGTTTCACGCGTTGGTTCAAGAAGAAGCTTCTGTCGTACCCTTTACATGAGGATTCTTCCGCGGAAGAACAACTCATATTCGCCTTGTCACAGGGCGCCGAGCACAATCTGATGACCTATGAGGCGTACAATATCAACGGCTACACATTCTACACCGAGAACAAGGACATGAAGAGCGATGGTTATCAGAACCCCAGGGTAACAATGGAATCCTACACCGGTAACGACAAGGACAGATACTATGGAAGGATCGAGGAGATCTGGGAGCTGAGCTACGCTGGAGAGAAGGTCCCGATGTTCCGTGTCAGATGGGCCAAGAGCGTCCTAAAAGAAGACCGGTATTTCACCACCATGGTTATACCCGAAGCAAAATCCAAGACCGCGGGCGCAAACGTCACCGCGAAAAATGAGCCGTGGGTACTGGCTTTCCAAGTGGACTAATGCTTCTTCATTACCGACCCGTCAAAGCCCAGTCGTGTTGTCGTGAGGAGAGGCAAAAGGAAGATCATCGGAATGGATGGAGTAGCCAATGAGCAAGACTTCGACAAGTACGGCGACCCGAAGATCGAACATGACGACGACGATGAAGTAGCAGCACACACCACAAGAAGAAGCAGGACCACCCTACCTAAAGGACGTCCGTTCCACAGAAGAACTCCATTTGCGAAAAAGAAGGGCAAGAAGATTGTGAACAAATAGCTAGCTAAGATCGATTGTATTTAAATCGTAGTCTTCATTTCTCGATTGTATTTCATGGGCACTTTTTGATATCATGAATATTTTTAAATTTCACGGGCACTTTTTGAATTCATGAGGACACTCGATCTCGATCCCCCTCCACCACCGCCGACGACCACCCGGCCCCCCGCACCCTCCCCCGCTCCACCGCCGCCAACGGGCACCCCCCGCACCCTCCCCCGCTCCACCGCCGCCGCCGATGATATTTTCAAGTAACAAATTTGAACATATTTTTTAAAAAATTATTATTGTTTTTATAAAAAAATATTACTATTATGATTTAAACAAGTTTGAACATATTTAAACACAAATAAATATCAAACAGCATTTAAAATGCAAAAAAAATATTGCAGAGCCTGGGAATCGAACGCAGGACCTCCTGGTGTGTGTGCTGCGTGCTGACCAGTCGGGCTAGTGGGCGGTTTCTGCTGTGGATTGGGTTAGGTGCAATATAACCTGTGCTCAAACTGTAATAAAAAAACATTCTAATGGCGCACCGCTGCGGGGTGCACCATTGCTATCTAAAAAAAATATTTCTAATGGCGCACCGAGGTGTGGTGCACCATTAGTAAGCTGCCCCCTAGCTATCCTCCCTCTTCCTCGCCAGATCCCCTTCGACCCTCTCTCCCTCGCCACCAGATCCACCCGCACGCTGCCCCGACCCACGACGCCGCCGCCCCGACCCTCACTGGACTCCACCCCCGCCGCCCCCCCCGCCCCCCCGCCCCCCCCCCCCCCCCCCCCCCCCCCCCCCCCCCCCCCACCGGCCCCC